>NW_007361003.1:813088-926165 GCF_000409485.1 Glarea lozoyensis ATCC 20868 | reverse complement strand
GTCTATGTCCTTGAGATAGTTGAACCTGCAACGAAGCATCGTGAACGCGAGAATTCATGGCCATATCTCTATTCCGCCGTAGATGTAATTTCGTAACCAGTGGCATTTTTCCGATCGCTCAATATCTGTACGAATCTGTATGAAACAAAATCGTTTATTGGTGGCCCGCGTTCTCTTGGGGCGCGGCGTATGGCGCGGAAAGAGGACCCTGTGAGACACGATAAATGGGGCTTCTGGCGAGATCAAGTGTAGATGGCCCGCTTAATCCTTTTGCACTTTTCCTAATCGACGTGTGGTGGGTGAATTCGGGGTCCAAGGTAATTTCGAAATGGTATAAATTTTATTCAGTCGATATGAAGAGGTTGGACTTCTCTCGTTGGGGGTCTAGGGGTCATATAATGTGGATGTTCTGGCGGTTGAGAGGGGTCGATGGGACGGGGTTCGAAAGGAGGTTCCCTGTTTCAAGTTGACACTCGAAATTCTTCGGGAGGTGGGGGGTCGAAACGAGCGAGAGCGTTTCTTGCAACGATTGAACGGGCGGTCAAACGTATGGAACTTCAAAGCGGACAATTGAGTCTTGAAGTAGATGGTGGATGTGATGAGTTTTTTGGGTCTCCTGACGGATGGTATTTCGTAAGGGAGATGTTGGTAGGCAGAGGCGGAGGGCGGTCTCAGGATGGATTGAAGTTATGTGAGGGCGGATTCTTTGGATTGGATCTTTGGATTCTTTAGAGTTGGGTTTTGACGAAGACAGGAGGGAGGAGAGGAGGAGAGGAGGAGAGGAGGAGAGGAGGAGAGGAGGAGAGGAGCAGCAGAGGGAGGAGGGAAATTCTTGAGATATGTGATAGGTAGGTGGTAGTAAGTGGTATGGGCAGATATGCAGAAGTCGAGAGGCAGGTACGGGATAATTGGATGAATTGGGAAGCGGGAATGAGGAAGTGATCCTGTTCGCCTTCTCGCCTGCTCGTCTGCTGGACCGATTCTTTGAAGATTCCACGAACTGTATGGAGGGATACGTGTATATCTATGCAACGAGCATACTTGCATTGGACGGGCATCCGCGCATGATGTGTTTTCTCATCCAGGTCCCTCTCCCTCTCCCTCTTCCGCTCTACGGCCCTCTTGAGTCAGCCAAACCAACCACTGCCACCCACGATGGCTTGATGGGTTCGGATTGCTAGACTCCCACCTCCACGGCGGAATCCTCAGTCGTGGCCGGCAAGGCAGTGTGAAGTTCACACCGACGCCATCATTCGCGCAGACCAAAAACCGGACCTGGCAAAGGCCAGCTCAAGCCCTAAAAGTAGCCAAAAGTAGGTGAGAAGGCTGGAGGATGGGTTGGCTGGCATGATGGTTGGTTAATGACCAGCGAGGAAAGTCGTTCCTATTCTTGGCTGCGCTGTTGGTCGGGTGAACCCTTGACTCCTGGCTGGCGCCGTTAGAGATGCAGCAAGCAACAGCAGCAAGCAGGAAAAGCAGACCAAGAGAGAGCGTTTCTGACAGACTCGTAGAGTCATCTCATTGGCGATGTTGTAGATGCAGCTGCAACCATTCATCCAGAGCTGTTCCGGCTGAAGACCACACGCTCTACGATTGAGAATATTTCTACACACCCCTCCCCTATACCCTCTGGCGGCCACCACCGTTTGGGATAGATGGGACGAACACAGCATCAAGCAGTCGCATTGGTCGGCGTAATCCTTCCATCAAGCTGGTCGACGGACATGTGAACAATCTAAGATCAACCCACGATGATTAAAGCCGAGAGGATCTGCTGATCGTCCATCGACTTTCCATTATTTCGCAATAGTTGCCCCTGATTGCCCTGACTTGAATCAGGCAAGGTAAAAGATGAGATGAAATTGTTTCTCTTCCAGTCTTGTTTCTGTGCAGTCGGAGAATATGACACCAAAGGGAGCCAACACAGTAAGTGACTTGCTACCTGTACTGCATGTCAAGATCAAGAAAAATCATGAATTCCTCCCACGATGGCATCACCAGACGCACCACCAACCCACCACACCAGGAACCAAAATCTACCCCTCCTCTAGCCACCGCTCCAACCTCTCTCGACGCCAAGCTGAATAAATACACCACCACTGACCACCGCCATACTAATCCGCACGCCATCAAAATCATGCGCATCACAACCTCCATCAGCCCATCGAGCTGAAATATAATATCCTTACTCAGGTGTACCAGCTCGCCATCTATCTGACTATGCTGCTGCTGCTCTATCTATGCTATGCGCCATCTCAACACCATCACACATCTCTTGCACACATGCAGACGATACCAAATCAACTCACATCCCTCTTCCACCAAATCACAACCATCCCCAAACCACCAAACCCCCCCTCGCTCACGCACCGGAAACAGGTCCCAAACCAGCCCTCCCAAACACCCACCTCGTGCACATCCAACATCTCACGCTTCAGACCTCCCGCTGTCAGAAAAAATACCCACAGACCGAATAGTTTCGTTTTGGTGATCAAAACTCTTTATCCCGACGAATGTTTTAATATCTCCTCTCCCATATACCCTTACCATCTCACTGTCAGAATTCTCAAACACATCTCGAGTGACGCGCAAAACCACATTCAATAAGTGTAACTTGATCTGGCATGCACGATGACTACACCTACCTTATCTCCCCCCCAAAAACATTCTTGTACTTCGGTACTCGTAGCGCCCGCGCTACGCGACCGTCGTACTGCGCAATCTTTCAGTGCGCGCGCGAACATAATATTGGATTTTGAATCATTGTGGGTTTCCTCGTCACCGTGGGGGGAACTCATTCGAGTTTCCTGGTAAGCGGGTGAGGGGTGCGACATCGATCGGGTGTGGGTGGGTTGGGATGGGTTTGCGACGCGGTGGTGTTACGATTTGGGGATGGTGACAATTACGTCATGTGTGCCAAGTCCTCGAAGTTTGTTGTCTTCCTACAGAATATTACCTATCTTGCCATTTTGAAGAATAATTTTCATATTAAGCTTATTTAATCGGGTGTTTGGTAACCTGACTCCTATGAGATTTTCCTCAGGCATATACGGAGTGCACGATGGGATACTCGCCACTATCGTGATGTCGCTTCATTTAGAAGGTAGAGCGTATCGCATGATGCATAACATATGACTGGAACAGTAAATACAAAATGAATGTATTGGTGGCAAGTGGCGTGGTGATGTGAGGAGAAGGTGGTGTTGGAAGGATGTGTAATAGGTGGTATTGAGATTAAATTGAGTAGATTATAGATGTAAGTGTGTAAGTGAAGATGATAGAGGAGATGATCCATTCTAGCGACCTTGGGTAAGGTGATTCGATTCTTGTATGACATGTAAGATTTAAACTCATTTTCTACTTCCATTCTATACGGCTTGCGCAATGCCTTTAAGTCTTTCAGAACTGTGACACTTGCTCTACAAGCGATGATAACGAGTCTACAACCATTACAAAATCTGCAATAAGCCATATTCTCGCAACAAGATTAGAAGGCAAATTCAGATGTTCTCAAAACCCTCTCGTTTCTGCATCTTACCCGTTAACTATGTTTTCTTCGCAGCAATGCATGTAGTACCTGCCCAGTATAAGATAAATCTCACAACGTCAGCTCTCCTGTCTGTAATTATACAAGTGATTTCCTCGCTCCCATCATTTGCCGACCCTCAATTTCCAAAGCTCTCTCACCATTGAACCATTCATTAACTTACGCTCTCAGCCCTAGACTTAAGATAATATCTCGTTACCTTCCACAACCTATGTGTCCCTCCTCCGTCTATATAGATGAACTATCAAATATTCTTCCTGCACAATAATGTCCTAACATGAATATTTTGATACTATTCAACACTAATTAAGCATTCTGGTTGGTAGTTTGAGAAAGACAAATTCAGAGCCTCAGAAAACAGCATCAATCCCCGCGAGCTGTGAGGAACAGGCGTAGAAAAACTCAAAAGAGCGGCATACTTGCACCGAGATGTAAACTTCCATTCAACGAAAGTGTTTAAATACCCGTCACAAAGACTTTTATCCATGTAATAAATTTGCATGAAGAGTTAATCCGTGGTAGAACTCAGTATTATAGAGAAGAAAAGTACAAACCTTCTGTACACGAACAATACTTCGATCCAAGTCGTTCGACAACAATTCTCCACATCCCCATCATCCCTTACTTGTATAGCACACTTATCCCATTTCCAACACCAAATTTTTTTAAGAAATGAAATTTAGAGAAATGGATGTTTTCATTCAATCTGAAGCACATTTCATGTTAAAGTCAAAAATCAAATTGCATTTAACTCCTTGAAATAGGCGAGGTATAGCTCACAAACAGAAGTTCATTTCCCTTGAAATCTCTATATTTGGAGTAGTGATGTGACAAATTAGCATGTAGCCAAACAAGCTCTCGGGGTAGACCAAGCCTTATATAATTTCACAGTTGATGAATGTAATTTACAACTTCCATAGACTACTCTTATAGATATCAACACCCACCTCAAACTTCTAGTACTTCACAAAATGCTTTTGCCCTTCTAGACAGAAGCTATTTGATATCTCTATCCACGCCTTGACTTGTAGCGTGAAATAAACAGGCAATAAACTTCCAAGTGATGAGGATTCTGCTCTAATGACAAGTCAAGAATTCCATCAAGTTTCTCACCCGACTCACTCGTTCCTATCAGGAACCTCTCCTAAATCAAGTAGAAGAAGCGCATTACAGCCCCCCACCTCTCCGAGGACAAAAAAACCGGCAGAGCCTCCTGACCATCATAAACTCAAAGTAAGTTTCCTAGCGCTTAAGTAGCTAAATCACAACGTTCCTTCAATAGACTTGAGAAGATCATATCTACCCAACATGATTGACGAAATATCGTATGGCGTCACCTATTTTAGGCAAATACCGTGCCTCGAATACCACTTATCTTCCAGGCTGTCAACCGCGAGCCTCAATCACCTAGCCATGTACTTCCCCATCATATTACCCAATCTATTCTTAAACCCCACACCATCCAAACCAGACCAAACCCGCGAACTGGACGAAGAATCAACTTTTTCCAATCCATCTCATATCCTAATCCCCTTCTCAAGTCTCGAAATCAACCCCCCGCTGATTTCAAAATGAATTTGATATCGAACCTTTTAAGCCTAGATTTCCAACGTCCGACCTCTGGAAGGTAATTCCAAACTTCAAGAACGCCATCGAAAACGCCTTGTTATTAACTTCCCGGAAGAAAGGCTATCTCTGAGAAATGTGTAGGTAGGTGATGCGGCGAAGAGGAAATTGACGGACAGATATCGAACACAAATTTGGCATTGTCTTAGTAGCGAGAGCTAAGCTCGCTTGAGAGGACAACGAAAAGAAGCGGAAATTTATGTGAAGTCTGACCCGTCGGTACAGGCGACCGAGCTTCGATAATGTCATTTAAGGCACAAGTAATCGTTGAAAAATCAGTACATCAATACGCCAACCACAAGTTAGGTCATTAAAACCGGGTAGAACTACCTGCATTGGAAATCATCTTATCTTCATTATCTTATGCAGACGTCAGCTAGCTAAGCCCTGATTCCATGATCTGCGCCGTAACAAAGCACATCCCTCCATGCATTTCCTTTTGCTAACAAACCCCGAAAAAAAGACATAACGAAGAAAGAGTCACACCACTCTAATCCTCCTTGAGAACCTCAGCGAACTGAGTCTTTGAAGCGCGCTGTGGCTTGCCAGCATCCAGCCCCTTGGTTCCAATCTTCTCCTTGCTGTATCCTGCGGCATATGGGTTGAGTCTGAGGAGAACCTGTTTGTTGTGAAGTGGGTTCTTCTTCTGTACACCAGCACGCTTGGTGGTAGATCCACCCTTGGCAGCTCGAATAACACTCTGGATTTCGGAAGAGTTAATAAGACGACCAATATCGGCTTGTTGAACGACATTTGATGGGAGGAGGAAGTCTTTCTTGAGGGCGGATGGGGTGGTGGTGGAGCCGTAGATTGTGTCGAGGGCCTTGAATGCAGCGGACGTCCAGATGATGAAACGTCCGAGATGTCCACCTGGTGCGAGTTGAAGGAGGTTAAGAGCGAAAACGGAAGAAGTCTCGACACCGGAGATGTTGCGGAAAGCAAGAGAGAGATCTTTTCCGTCAACCTCCGGGTCGTAGACGACTAGAGGACCGCGACGCTGTCTGTGACGACGACCACGGAGTTTACCCTTGCCAGAACGGAGCTTGCGGGAGTTCTTGACCTTCTCAACATCTGGGGAAGCACCAACAGACTTCAAGAGACCAGTCGCGGCGGAAGTCTTAACGATACCCTTGAAGACCTCAGAATTGATAACCAACGGAACTTCTGGAACCTGGGAGACTTGGTGACCACGGGCGAGGAGGAGAGCTGGAACGGAAGAAGCAGCCAAGGCAGAAACGGTTGCGAATCGCCTGTAAACAATTAATACACTGCCATTCAACCAAACTGCCATCTACTCACTTTTGGCCAAGATTGATCTTCTGGTGCCATTTCCTCCAGACCTTTGTAGGAGCGAACATACGACCAGATCTGCACATGTTACCGAAAGCTGCTTGACCGGCACGGTGAGTTCCTCCTCCAGAAACACGAGGAATACGTGCAACAGCACGACCTGTAGAATGCGAATTAGCTTCAATCAACCCCGCAAAATCCTATTGCCAATCCTGTTGTCCAGCCAAAAGCTATGCCTTCGTGAGACCATCGTTCCTGTGTATTGTATTTCCCCTGGTTGTTCTTTACAAAAAAATCCTACTAACCAGTTCCCCATGATTCGGCAGAGGTTTGGTGACCAGCCTTCTCGCTCACGGCATACGGTTGACGCTTGTTCTTTGCGACGCCGGTGTGGACAGTTTGGACGATATCGGGTCGGATTGGCGCGGTAAAGACCTATTCAGTTTCCATCAGCTCAATTCCCAATTTATCCTGCCTCTCAAATTCGAGATTCGGTTTTGCGCCATCAAATTCGTAATCGGAATGATCGTACCTTTGGGAGAGGGTGGGTCGATCCGCTGGCAGATCCGTCAGCGGACAAGATGGTGACAGTTGGTCGGGAAGCCATCGCGAAGGATTGATGACTTGTTGTCGTGGTTGTCGAGTCGAATTAATTTGGCGTTGAAGGTCTCGTCAAAAAGATTTGGGTATTTCGCAAATGCTACCAGTCGGTGGTGTGGGGCATGGCTTAAGCGAAAATCGTTGTCACGTGACTATAATAGCTACTCCGCTTTTCCCAACCTCACTCAATGGGCAACGATGACCTCTTCAAGAGGCAATTTGCGAAATAAAGAAATTCGGAAACTTTTGGCGCAAGAAGATAGACAGGAATACCTGACTATGGATTATGAGCATCATTTTACTGTGAATTGGCTTGTCATGTATGTGAGAATCCACTATTCGGGCTTTTGTTTTGCCTTCTTGTACTTGTTCGTAGCACAGGGCAAGGAGTTGGAATTTGAAATTCAAAATCGCTGCAGATATGCGTCAGCCATATGGTTACTACCAGCATGAACTAAGCACTGAGTACTCAGTCTGAGTGTTGCTCGACGCCTACCTCAATGCAAATAGCGTGATTGCGCAGAGCAGAGTAGTTAGAAAAGGACATCGATTACGATTCTACGATCGATATATGCAATCTCATCTCTCGACGGCTGCTAAAACTCCGTTGAATATACATGCAAATGCTCCAAACTCCGATGTATTATGGCAATATGGCAATCGCTCCTTTCTAGACCCCATGATGACACGAGTGGTAATGTTGTCCCCTTTCCATTCCGGTAGCCGCACTCCCGTAATCGTATCATTTGTGTATGCAATCATTG
The DNA here is from genome assembly GCF_000409485.1 of Glarea lozoyensis ATCC 20868. Classification (NCBI taxonomy): domain Eukaryota; kingdom Fungi; phylum Ascomycota; class Leotiomycetes; order Helotiales; family Helotiaceae; genus Glarea; species Glarea lozoyensis. The sequence continues at coordinate 918,338 of NW_007361003.1, read as the reverse complement.
TTGTAAATGAGTCGCCCAACGTCCTGTACCCATACCCTGAAAAAGCGCTTCCCCAAATTGACCCCTAGCCAGCTCACTGGGTGCTGGACTATTTCCTCGACTCCCGTGCGCAACTACTCTTCGTACGGCGCCATTTCCTGGGCTCATAGTCCCTGCACCTAGTCTTGGGCTCCTTGGTACAGACGTTCCACGAGTTGCCCCTCTTCTACCGTTCTTGAGTGCTCTCAACTCTTCATTCTTCTTCTCTAATTCTCTTTCATACTCGGCGTTCAGCGCGGCCAGCTGCCTGATCTTGTCCAAGTGCTGCGATATTTCCGAATCATTATGAATTTGATGAATCTCGACTGCATTTGAGGCGCACTTCGGCCGAAGGGCTTTGAGCTCTTCTTCATATATCGCGTTTTGTTGCTTGGCTTGCTGCGCCTCTGCCGACGCTAATTGATATTGGTTCGAGAAAAATGCTTGTTCATTCGATGCAGTGATGCGCCGTTTCTCAAGACGGTCAATCTCGGTCTTCAATGCTAATATTTCTCCCTTCAGCTTGTTGAAAGCAGCTATTTCAGGGATAGAAGATGACGATAAAGCTGCGCGAGCTTCGCTCAGTTCTCGTTCTAGCTCATCTTTAGCGTCAGCCTTTTGTTGTAATCTGGCCTGAACTTGTAGCGCGCTGGTGATTTCTTTTTCGAAATGAGCACGATCATTTAGAGCTTCCTGGAATCGAGGTTGAATCTTTTGGAAGCTTAGCTCCATATTATGCAGCCGCTCCTCCAGCTCCTGGTTTGCAAGTCGCAACTCGGTGTTCGACGCTTCCTTCAGCCTCAGCTCGTTTCCAAGATCACCAACCTAATTCATTGTTAGATAACATAGAGAGGGGACAGTATTGAAATACCTTTCTTTCAAGTGTGATAACACGGTCGTTGACGCCGTGGCTGCTTGTATCGGACTGCTGACTCGGCTGCTGTACGTCAATCTGGGCAGAGATTTTGGCGGAGGAAGCTGTTCCCGTTGACACGCTAACATGAGTCAATTGGGAATCGTCAATCTGTCCGTCTGGAAAAGGTGTTAATCTCTGGCGCTTTGTGGACTCAAAGTCGGTTTCGTGGTCAATCTACATAGTTCAGCAAGCATATCAACCACATATCGTGAAGGGGCATAATTACCAGTTGTCGCTTGGAAGCAGACACCTGTTGGGTAAAGGGTACATCCCAGGATTGAGTAGTGGAGCCAGAGAGCTGTTGATCAAGTCTTGAGTCTGAGTGATCGGTAGAAGGAAGTCGGCGGAGGTCCATGCCATGTATGATCGGTATTTGAGGGATAAGCCATTCGTTGTCTGGTCCTGTCAAGAACTGAGCTACAGCGACTGCGGCCTCTGGAGGCGGTGGGTAGTCGTCTGCACTAGATTTACCGACATTACGTTGTATCTGACTTATGCACGTGGCTAACTTTAAATTCCGGTCAATGCCCCGAATACTTTGATCAAAGCAAAGGTTGAGATGTTCGATAGAGTGAGTAATTATCAAGGATAAGAGGGGGGCTCTGCGACTCGGAGTCGCCGGGTTGGTTCGAAGGTTGGAGTATGGCCGAACGTCAGACACTGGACTAAATGCAACAACGACAGAAGCAGGCTCGAGGCTAGCGTCCACGTATGCACCATCTGTGGGCAAGATACTGATCCGCAAGGAGCCGTCCGAGTTGTCGAAGAAAGTATGACTGTTTTCTGGTTTCCCGAAACCGTGACGAATGAGCACTGTTTGTAGGATTTCTTGCATCCTTCCACTTCGCGAGAGAATGACAAGATGTTTGTCATGAGGACGTAATGCGCCAACCAGCTCGGCAATGAATATGCATTTAGTACTTATAGTTTCTGCATATTTCGCCTGGGTCTCATTTGACGTTTCTCTCTGTGTAGAGTAATCAGAAGCAATGAGATCCAGGTGATCACAAATTCTTGCGAGTTCCTCAAGCATCTCCTCAATATCGCCCACAATGACTTTGTCAGTAGAACCGTGGAAGAAGGCTAGTCTTTGCTCTTTGCGCTTGCGTAAAGATGCAACGTAGACGTCGCGCGTATGGGCAACTAAAGGCAGGGGAACGATGTACTCATCATCACCTAGTATCGCGATGCTCAAATCTCTTGTCATGCCCTCTTTGACGTCTGTTTCTGGTAACGGCGACGGCTGGCGCGAAATGTTTGCTGAAGGAGCGGGCTCGAGAGCGGCCGGCACCTCAGATTTGGAGACAAGCTTTTCCGCAATAACTTCGCGTAGCGGCAGAGGATGTTCGAGAACTGGGGGAGGCGGAGGGGTTGCAGGCATTGTTGATGCACTCCTTGCTGCTGCACGTTCCGCAGCTCTTTTCGCGCTGGCCTGTTGTCTAGCCTCGCGCAACAAGGCGACAGTATCTTTTGAACCGCTGAGAGTTCCCAGCGAAGCACTGTTACTCTCCATCCTAACTTTAGACCTGGGAGTGCAAGATGGAAAATGGATGTCTTGTTGTGTCTCAATGCTTTGTATAATACCCTGAGCGTGAAACGCCGAAGATGGGGCCTCTCTCGTATAGTCCAAGTGGGAAACGAAAGTTGGTTGGAAAGCTTGCTTGGATGCTGCGGACTCGAAGAGTATTACACCTTCCTTAGGGGCTGTCTCTATACTTGGTACAGTGACCTCAGGGCGCACTACGGTAAGCGGGGAGGCAATGTCAGTTTGAGATAGAGGAGGAGCGATTCTATGCGAAGCCGGAAACGGACCAGGCTCAGAGCCGTGAAATTGTGAAGAATTGTTTGATAGCTGGCGTAGAGTCTTAGTGGAAGAACTTGACAGTGGGAGAGGCTGAGACAATACTTTCTCTCCGGAATGTGAACTGTGATAGCTAGCTGGGAAGGATTGACTGGAAAAGTTAGAAATGGTGGATATATAACGTAAAAAGTGAGAGCAAGGAAGGCAAAGGGGTGATAAGGTATTAGCAAAATCAATAACTCACCTATCATTCAAGTCGCTAGCGGGTGGTTCACTGTAACCTTCGTCCTCAGTATGGGGGATCGGCAGTAGTGGCTGGGATGTTGTAGTTTGGTTGACGAAAATATTTGGGGCAGAAGAAGTATGCCCCTGGGCTGCAACATCAACTTCTCGTTCCCCAGATAATGCACTGTTGTCAGAAGATGTTTTTTCGGAATTGGAATGATCAATGCTGTAGCGCTGGCTCTCATTAATTTTCAAGCTTGATTTCTCAGATGCTGTAATAGGGTTAAGCGAGTCACTCTGATGACTTGGTCCGCTATCACTCTGAGATCCTGAATCCGGAAAATGACTGATACTAGCTCTGTAACTGGAAGATCCTGTCGGCGAGATTTCTGTGACTAAAGAGCCTCTTGTATGAGGAGACGAGTTGTCCGAATGAGCGGTTAGAGGCCTATCACTTAGCTGTCCTTGGGTATTCGGCTGGCTGTGCACCCAACCTTCGGACGTTACCCCAGTAGACTGCAAGGTACTGACTTCGTAAGACGCGGATGCACCTAAGTCCTGAGAATCGGGGATGATGAGAACCGCACCTTTACTAGATTCGCTAGAAGAGACGGGAAGGAGCTTGGCAGCAGAGACCGAAGGAGAATCGATTGGGGACTGTTCCTCGATAGGTATTTCCTCGAAAGGATTTCTGGGTCTCGAAGGGCGTTGAAACAATCGAACAGGGGATTTTCGTGGCCCTTGGCTATCTTCTTCGGAATCACTGTAGGAAGGGATTGGCTGAGTATCCTGAGAATATATAGAAACCACACGGTATTCGCTAGGATCTATTTTCTTCGAAGCGGACGATATTTCAACGACGGGCTTCCTAGCCAGACGTGCATCAACACTGAGACTAGTGTCCTCCTCGTAGCTATCCTTGATTTCTACTGGAGATCCGTGATGAGGGCGTTTCTTCTGGCTATTCAACAAAGAGGCCTTGGAAGCGCCTGTATTTAAGGCTTCGGGTGTGCCCGTAGGCCGCTTCGGAGTACTCGATGATGATCGCCTTTTTGTCCTCCTACGCTTCGGACCCCGTATAGGTTCACTGCTCTGAGTATTAGAGATTGACGAGAAGTCCTTGTCCGCAATCTCCTCGGCAAGTAGTTTCTTTTTGGCTTTCCAATCCCTCACTGCTTCCTCATTCGCGTATTCAGCCGGTTCCTACAGAAACTTTAGCCATAGCTCTCACTGATTGATATGGTATTTTGTCCTACCCAAGTGTGTTCAAAATCCTTTCCTGTATTAGGATCAATGCCCTCCCAATCAATCAAGTAGTAGAGCTTCCCCCGCCTTACTTCCTCTTTGAGAATGTCCCTGAGAATGTACTCTTCCTCTCCAGACGGCGACAGTTGTCTCTTCCTCTTCTTTTCCTTCCTTTCCCTCCCTTTGGCGTTCCTCCGCGACGTGCTGCTTAAAAATGGTGGATCTCGAAGGATTGTCGTTGGAGGGGTTCTGGCGTATGAATGTGGTGTATCTGACTTTACGCGTTTCTCCGAACTTTGTTCCATCTGCTTGTAATTTTAGAGCTTGTGGCCATGATCAACTTCTTGAGTAGCTGAGAAATGTGGTGAAAATGGTGTTGCGTTCAGCGCATACGCGCAATAATAGCTTATACACGAATAACACGAAATAAATGTGTAGTAGAGCTACTTACTGTTGATAGCGAGGCACGTAGCGGGCGCTCGGGAAGCAATGTTGGTGGTATGGTCCGCCGTACAGGCTACTTTGATAAGTCAACCCGTGAATAATAGAAACAACCTTTTTGATCCTCACTTTTTAGTTTAAAATTCCCTTGTTTCAAGTGATACTCCCTATAGGTAGATATAGGACTAGCCCCTGAAAGAGTGTGTAGTTAAACAGCTTTAAGAAGGATAGTAACGGCGCGAAAGAGCTCAGGGTTAGTTTACTTCGATGGCTGGTATTGTCACCGTCGAGAGTGTTAATATTGTGAACGGATCCGCTCGATATCAATCTCTACTTAAGATTGTTAGTCCTTACTGAAGTCTACGATTGTTTGCTGGCGGCGACTTAATTTGGAAGGAGCGGTCCGTCGCAGTATCACCTTCGCTGTTACTGAAGACACTAGATGTCTTCGATTACCCTGACTCTTCTGCAGGAGGCCTAGTTTGTTCTTTGGATATGTTACGGCTAATTTATGTGTTTGTGCAAAAGGTGTGATCTGGAGCTTAGAGCTGTGAGATATCAGATTTGACAGATGTACTGGGAGGAATGTACGCTGTGTTTGCTACATCTGCAGTAGTAATTTATAGGAATCGAAATGACTGGTATGGATGTGAGTAACAGTAGCCTAATTCACAAAGTGCTACATTTGAGTCATCAGTTCTTGGGCTTGGCTGAACGCAAACTCGAGCTTGCCTTCCCAAAATCCTCCTTAATTATGAAGTTTGCGTTTCTTATCTCCATCATGTACGGTCGTCCTCTTAAATTAATTAGAAAGTATTCCGATTAAAGATCATAACACAAACTCTAAAGGGTGCCTTTGCTCATTAACAAACTATGCGTGCACCATCAACTATAGACATTGGCATGCGGATCCTGCTGGACGTGGTAAAAACATGTGCTATGGGGAGTGTTCAAGTGGGGTGGCATCTATTAGGTCTGTTGAGGCTTGGACGAGGAAACGAGGCTCTCTTGTATTGAAAGGATCCAAGTCATATGAGGTCAGTCTCAGAATCTAATAAGAGTATGCGGCTGTGAAAGACGGTTGTCATTTCGAAAGTAAAGGGATTTAGAACCCCAACTTTCTTATACCTCAACCACACCGCTCTCCAACACCACATCGTCAATAATGTGTTATGATACATCGCTGCCGCAACTCGAGCATACAGCCCACTCCAAACGCAATTGCTAACCCAAAATGAGTGACAAGAAGCCTTGTCAACATGAACTGTATCCATAGCGCTTTTACCAACAAATGCAGCCCAATTACTTGTACACAGAAGAAGTGAATTCGTTCACCATAGCATGGTTCTTGCCGCATGCCATGAATCGAGCACATGGCTCAGCGGTTTCTTATCATGAAGTCTGCTTTCTTTCGGAGTGTTCATGATCCTTGTTTCGATTGCTCGCCGGAGATGAGTGGTGATTATGTTGATTCGATTTATCCTTGCGTGCATCATCGATGGCTGTCCGTTGTTGAATGCTAGAGTCATGGCTTTTCCACTCCACCTTAGTTTCTGGAGGAAATTCGAGTATGCGCTTCATGGTCTCCCTGTCATATATTAGTTGTTGGGAATCAAGAAGGATCTTGGCATACATACCTGATCTTAAGAACTCTTCCTCCATCATTACGAGTCCAAATGCTTAAGATATCCTCTCCATTACGCACACTAAGAACAGCCCCACAAACCTCCTCGCTAGCTTCTGCGAATTGATCTCCAACAATCGCGAAAATAAGCTCTTCCCAATACCTGTTTGCCACGCCCTTTTTCAACCGCACAATCCATTTACCGCCTTTGCGGTTCTCGTCATCTTCCCATACTGGGCGGATCCCTTTCTTGAATATGTGGAAGTCAGATACTAGTGGTAGAGTTGAAGGACGCTTGAGATGTTGATAAACAGCAAAGAAGTCCTCCACAGTCTCAAATTCCGCTATAGGATGCAGCGTCTTCTCATACTCCACGAATCCATTTGACTTTGAGATTGGGGGGCGGAACCAGAAAGCCCAGCTATGTCTCAATGTATTCTTTGATGTTGTGCTAGTCTTCGAGTCTGCTAATGAGACTTTCGAAGGTTTCGAGCCCAGGTCCCTAACTTGTTTCTCTGCTGTAGGCGTCTTGCCTGCCACTCCCACAACGCTACCAAAATCCAGAGCTCCCCCAGGAGTCTTTGGAGTCTTGGATGCGCCAAAAGAAGCAAATGCGCCTGTTCCTAGGCCGAATGCGCTTGACGCGCCAGTCGTTGGGGAGGCAAGAGATGTCGTGGAAGGGGACATTGAGTTGAACGGGTTTTTATTGCTGTGAGAAGAGGTATCGCCGTGTCGTCTTCCGGGACCGAAGGTTCGAGTGGGATGTTCTGAGGAGGTTGGCGCGCCATTCGAGGATGGCGCCCCTGTGGTAAGAGAGAGCTTGCTGGTGCTACTCAGACCTTGGTTACTTTAAGCGTTCTACGAATTAGAATGGTGGAAGCTTACTTTGAGCGGCGAGTCCAAAGATTATCCATTCCGAAGGGGACGTGGTGTTTTATAGCCTGTGGTTTTGTCACAGGGGCTCTCGGTCCACAGGTCTTCGTACTTTCGAGCTCTTTTGAAGACGGTGACTTTCGTGTAACTTAGTTCGACGGATATGTGTTGAAGTGAGCTAGATCAAGCGTCAAATCTGGGTATGATAGGAGAAGATGTGTATAATGGGTCAATCGTTTGCGGTCGTGATTATTCGTTTTGTCGTATACCAAGTTTATATGGGATTTGATAGTAATGGCTGTGGAAATGTGTTTGGTCCCAGAAGCAGTGCAATAACAAGAGGCGGTACAGCACTGGACGGCTAGCGGGGCCCGAAGTATTTTGCAGCCAATGCACCCAAGAGAGTTTAGCGGCAATTCTCCACTTCAAAGATATTCGCCGCGCTTTTCTCGCAGGAGTTTTTCTCTTCTTCAACAGCAAGACCTCCAACTCAAATCTTCGACAGCTTGAACCATTCCAACTCAGCTGGCGATTCCGATGTGTGGTCAAGATCATTGAACCACTTTAAAACCATCGTCACGAGGGCCCCTCGCGCGGCTTCCATGACACGATGATGACCTACAGATGGCGACATACAAAATCAATAATAATTGTTCAGCATAGAGTGAGTACATTCCTAGCAATATAAGACAGTCTACTATGATGATAAGATAAACTCTGGTAATATGAAGCAACCATATGTGCTTGCACATACTTTGAGTTGTATGTGAAATTCATGTTTGGCAACATGATCTGATTCGAAAACGCCAGATGAGTGACGGATGATGTTGTAGCTTATGACTTAAGCTAACGCCCTTTAGAATACAACTTCCTCCATTGAATTAAGTCCGTCTATATTTGTTGTTGTGGCTCCATGGAGGCGTTGGCCTGAAGTCCTTCCTGCAGGTAATTCTGGCCGACTTATGTGAACGTTGTCATCATCTCTTCATAACAACAGCCACTCTTCGTTTGCAGATCGAAGGCGGCCTTTTAAGGAATTTAACCCGCAGGTTCAAAGCAAACGGTTTCCTACGGTATCCAGATTAAGAACATTTCATTTCCGTGTGCCTTCTGGCTCCTGCGACGTTGGAATCTGCAACTCTAGGTCGTCGAAGCTAAAGCCAAGCTCTTCCATGGTTTTGGCATGGCCACCAGTCCCCACGAACCTTTTTCTTATCTCTGCAAATACCTCTCGCGTGTAGCATGCTCTCTTATCCCAAAAAGCGGGCTCCTTTGTGAAGCCATCATCTGCGCTCTTAGCCCATTCATGGAGTTCGTTGATATACTCGGCGTCTGATGGGTAGCCCAGAATATGAAACGAGGTTCCTTCGCCAAATTCCTCAGCTCGTTTCCGTTCCCAGGCTCTCATTGCTTCCTCTTCCGGCAACTCTAGTTTATTGGACCATAACTTGGCAACCACAGCAGACTGTACACTGGACACCGGGAATGGAATGACCTTTTGCATCATGACAGGAAATGCAAGGGTAGGATTATCAATACTGATCAGGTGCTTATATAGAGCAAGTCCTCGACGGCCAGTAGTTACGAGTGGGGGCTCGATTGATTCCAGGAAGGGAAATGTGTACAAGTAGCCAGTACAGTACAAAACGAAATCGATATTATCTTCGATTCTTCCATCCTCGAATCGGACACCCCTCCGGTTGGGCAGATACTCGGATATGCGAGGTACCTCTTCTTTGTCCAGTAGTGCGCCACTTGCATTGGGAGTTGTGACTGAAAGCAACACTGGTTTCTGAGATACCACGCTAATCTGTGTGCTAATGTCCAGCCCTGATGGTCCATTTCCCACGACGATTATCTTCTTTTTTGCAAATTCTCGTGGGGATCGATATATTTTGGAATGTGTTATGGCATCAGGGAACATAGCCTTGAAGTCGTTCATTCCCGGCACGGATGGTACATATGGGACGGTATAGTGGCCGCTCGCAACGAACACAGCATCATATATACTCTTCTGCGAAGAACCTGTAATCGTTGATTCGGACACTACTTCCCACTTGTCGGTACCATCGACAAGCTGAGATCGCACGTCAACAACTTGAGTCGAGAAATGTATAAGATGCCGGATATTTTGAGCGTATTTGACAAGGTATTCTTGCACATTCTGTCGGCTAGGAAATAAGAGATTCGATTCAGGAAATGGCCGATCATTAAATGCCATTAAATCTTTGGGTATATTAGTGTTAAGTCGTTCATACATGGGGTTTGAGAAGATAGGCGCTTTTGCTCCCTTGGGCCAGATAGGTTTGGGCAAAGGAACGTGTGGTGTCGTAGAAGGTATGGGAATCTGCTCGTCTAAAAGGGGGGTGTAGTGCCATACTCCTCCAACCTCTCCCTGCTGCTCAAATACATCGATCTTCTCAAAGCAACTCTCGGCTAGAAAGTATTTTGCCGCACATATTCCAGAAGGTCCGGCACCAATTATGGCAATCCGCGACACGGCGAATCGTCCTGGTTGCGCGAGCGAACCCATTTGGTCAAATGTGCGTTAGATTTAAAGAAGGAAGGTCTTGAATTGGGTCTTTGCCAATTTCACTCTCCCACGTGAAAATGATGCCATCAAAGCGGTGAATGATGTACCCCATAGAGTGGCAGAATTAATAATTTCTCTAAGGCGCAAAATAACATTGTCAATTGAGAGAAAAGCACGATGGGGAGAGGCGAAACAAATGCAAAGGTAACTCTACTTACTTACTTCTTATCTGCTACGGAACTGACTTTTCTTCCAGAAGCGGAAACGCCTATCAGATATCAAAGCGACACAGAATGGAGTGTCTATTCCGACTCCAACGGACGCATCCGCACCGACAGTTGATACCTCGAAACCAACAGCTGTTTTTCAGCCTACGCAGGGAAGAGAATGGACGGTGACTGTTGCACTTCCCGGAAGCATAGTGAAAAAGTGTGTATCGGATTTCTATCAATGTAATGGTAGTGCTAATAAGACTAAGTGCACAATCCATCGAACGTCAAACGTCGCTTGCAGGCCACATTGCGCGTGCTCTCTCGGTTTTCTGCGTAGATGAAGTGGTAGTATTCTCAGATGGAAACGATGCACCAAATCCAGCGAAGCGACATCACAATCGAACCCACTCCTATTCCCACCAAGCAGACCCTTCACAAGATGAATATACCGGTAAAAGCGATCCCGACCATTTCCTCGTTCACCTGTTGAGTTACCTCGAGACACCTCCGCACCTGCGGCGCCCTTTATTTCCTGTTCATGCGAATCTACGGTATGCTGGATCTTTACCCAGTTTAGATCTACCGCACCATTTAAAACCAGACGAATGGTGTCCGTATCGAGAGGGAGTTACATTACCAGGCGCAAACGAGGAGGGCACATTTGTTGAAGCTGGTCTGAGAATACCAGTGACAGTTAAGGAACAGATACCGGAGAACACACGTGTTACCTTGAAATTTTCACCTGGAGCCGAGAAGGCAGCCAAAGATACTACCAGCGAAGTGATTATGGCCGAGCCAGGGAGCTCTGATGAACCTCGAGAGGAAAGCGGATATTTCTGGGGATTTAATATTCGTAGAGCAGAGAATCTAAGTGAGGTTTTCACCGAATGTCCGTACGATGGCGGTTATGATATTTCAATCGGAACATCAGAAAGAGGGATCGATTCGCAGCAGTTGTACTCTGGAAATGAAGATGAGAAGATCGGAAAATTCAAGCATCTGCTTGTTGTATTTGGGGGCGTAGCAGGACTGGAGGTTGCCGTAAAGAATGATAGTGAGTTGCAGAAATTGGGTGTGGTTGAGGCAAAAGACGTATTTGACCGCTGGGTCAATGTTTGTCCCGGCCAGGGAAGTCGCACTATCAGAACAGAAGAGGCTGTATGGATTGGGCTTACTAGCTTGAGGCGGTTGGTAGTTGAAAATAGATGATCAAGGCCCGTGATTCCTGTACCATTTGTTTCGGTCATCACAGATTTCATCCAGACATCTTCATGGTAAACAGCAATTCGAGGGCCATTGACCCGTCGGGATCTTCAGTGGATGTGATGCACATTCCTGATCGACGTCCTCGACTGGGCTTTTTACGCTGCCTCGACGAAGTATGCCCGAACTAGTTGAAAGAACAACCTTTGGCGTTGCATCTGCGAGCAACGTGAAGAAGATCAAGTAGTTACATCGCCAACATATCTTATAACATGTAGGTAAACCCAGCTCGTAGTGAACAGTCGAGTGGAAGTACGCCTCTAACTAATCAATTATTTGAGTCAAATACGTTGTCCTCACTATGGCCTTTTTCCATGTAATAAGAGCGCTGAAATATCCCAGGTGCTGGACATGACAGACCAGCGTTCTACTTCGGTAGATGCAGCTTTCAGGTTCTCGCTGATTGGCCAATCCGTTCTGCACGTGATTTTAGTACTAGGATTCGCGACTTTAGTAGCACGCACATCCCAGTGACGCGCCAAAGTTCAGAGCAACTAACTTGTACTTTATATACATTGATTAACCCATTGAATATAATGGCTGACGAGCTCACACTTCCCACACTACCAAAAATCTCTTGGGATCCCTCGACTTCTTCTTTTGCAAATCATCGGACACGAAAACGCGTCCGAAGCAGTCCTCCCATATCTAGTGACCCCGCGCTCTTCTCAAGTGATGACGACCCTTCAGCCGATAACTACACGCAGGAACGGCGGAAGAGGAAGTTTCGTGGGCCATGGTATCATCAAATACCGGCTGAGCATGGCTCGTCCGAGATGAATCCACCCACGTCCAAGAGAGGAAAAAGACCGTTCGAACGGCAGTATGACAGTGGCGTTTTCATGGGAAGTGACGGCACTGAGATGGATGAAGTGATGGAAGCACTGGAAGATGTGCAGTTCAAAAGACCAAAACTACCTTCAAAAATTTCTCGTCCTCCGATTCAGCTTGAAAATCTTGTGTCCCCAGCAGAAGAGCTGGCACGTGGTCAAATAGAGAGATGTTTGGAGGATGGTGACGAAAGTATCGATTTATCGTAAGTATTAAAGTACTGCAGTCTTCTTGCAAATTTTTAACATTACTATAGTTCACGAGGTTTGACGAGTCTCTTAAACGCCACTATTCGGCCTCTCAGCACCTTCACCTGTATCCCGCCAGTGACCGAGGGGGTTTTCTCTCAGATAGAACCGAACTTGAAAGTTTTCTTAGCAGCAAATTTTCTCACTGCGCTACCTGAAGAGCTTTTTAAACTCGAAACTCTGAGTGTTCTCAGTCTTCGCAGTAACGATTTCGAAGAGCTTCCACCTAGGATTGGAAATCTGAAAAACCTCACAGAATTAAACATATCGCAAAATCGGCTTCGTTATCTACCTTTTGAGGTCTTGGATCTGTTTTCAATAGAATCGAATCTTGAGAATCTGCAGCTCCATCCAAATCCGTTCTTTGAGCCACAATTTCCAGCCGAGGAATCGGAACCAGAAGAACCACAGTATAAAATAGGTTTGGGAAGCAAAACGAGAACACGTCCTAGGCGCGGAGCGGTTTGTTGTGTGCAGCCAGACCCGGGTCGAAGGTCGTGGCATCCTCGATGGAAAGTAACATACAAGGCTCGGACTCAGATCAAATATCTAGGGCCCGACGGGTTACTCATTCAGGGTCCCAAGTTCCCTAACATGCAGGATAATACAAACTCACTCAGCTCGCACAAGACCTTAGAGGTAGCCAATTCCAGCGAACCACAGCATCCCCCCGAGCCACGGGGAGCCTATCACTCCCACGCCCCCTCCCTCCTAGAAGTAGCTCTAAACGCGTGTTCCCAATCCCCACAACTCCCTCACCTCCCAACCCTCCTCCACGACGAATGTCCCGCCTATCTCTCCGAACTGCTAGTCAAAGCTGCCGCCAAGAAGGACTCGGGAGGCAGCAAATGCACCATCTGCAGTCGAAACTTTATCGTTCCAAGGGCGGAGTGGATTGAGTGGTGGGAGATTGCCAAGATTCTCGATCATAAGACGATTGCGGGTATGGCGAGTGCTGCGAGTCCTTTGAGACAGAAGGAGAATGAGAGGGATGTGTTGGAGAGTATGGTGCCTCTTATTCGACGGAGTTGTAGTTGGCTTTGCGTACCGAAGATCGAGAATGTGTTGAAGTCTGATGAGATGGATTTGGATCATTGATAGGCTGGTTTTTGATTTGTGTATAGTGTGCATTCTAGATTTCGATAAGTGTGTATTTATCCTGTTTGAATTCATGTTGGAATAATTACACGACGTTGGGCTAAATATATTTTCAACATATAGTTTGAATTCCCTCATTGCCTCGAGAGTATCGTAGAACAAGTAGATACATAGGTAAAGATTCTTTATTCAATTCGGACCCTAACTAACTACCTAGACTACCTAAACCATCCAAAATTCTAAATACAAGAAGCGACAGACTCTCCATTGACAACCAACATTGTCCAAATTCCTCCAATAAATGGACATAATCTCTGAGAAGATTCAACCCGACCCAAGATGCAGCCTCGTATTGCTGAAACAATACAAAATTTCCTTTCCAAAATGCGCCAGTACCCAGCCCTATATCCGTCTCCCAAGCCCCCAGCCGAATTCCGCCTAATCCCGCTATTGATGTCCAGGGCTGTAAATCCTCTCGATATTCTCTACAATCTCCTCCACTCTACCTTTCCCTTTGAAATTTGCACTGCTTGCGACCGGTGTTCTCTCATTGCTAGACTCTCGGCTTCTTGTCGGTGTAAGTGAGATCAAGTTCACGTTAGATCTGTCCGGGCTTTGCTCTTGTACTGATGCTAACTTGACCGGCGGCAAGGAGACAGCGTTCTTCTCACTTCTGGTGCTCCCTGTTTTACTCTTCAGACTGCTAACCTCGCTTCGATTGTCGTCCGCACCACCGTTGACCACGCGAAGTTTCTCTTTGGGAACGGTAAACATGACCTGCACCACCCTATTCTCTACTGCTCGTTCAATGTCCCATTCCTCTTCCTCGTCGGTGTAGAAATCTGCCCTGCTCGCTGTTCCTCGATCGCTGTACTCACCCGTAAAAGTATTTGACCGCGAGCTAGCACCACCTCCACGAAGGTACATGTCATCATGCTCACTATCTTCCCAGTCACTTTTGCCTTGCTTTCTTCTCCAGAGTGTAGCTCCCGCACTAACTGTGCGTCGGGGAACTGATGAGCTTGGACCATCCATCCTTTCAGGCGAACCCTCTCTACTTGCTGTACTGGGTATAGAAGGAGAGTAAGGTTCATCGCCTACGATGGCTCGACGAATACTACCAAGCCAGCCGGTTTGACCTCTACGAAGTCGTCCCGCCGAGGGTTTTGACTTTGAAGGAGATCCTTCCGTGTGCGCGGATTCAGTAGGCGAATAGTCCCATTCGGCTTCATTATCAGGACGAGGCAGTAAAGTCTCGGCTTCTGCTTGGAGAACTGGGAAGCTGGTACGTGCTGTATTGAAGGTTGCCACTGAGCCAGCACTTCGATTCGGATTGTAGCGAACAGATGGGCCTTCAAATGTTGGACTCATAGACGAACTAGCTCCGGCTGTGGAAACGGCATTCGCAGCATGGGAACTGAATGTATTAGCTATAAACCCTCGAAGAGAGTTGCTTCTTGATCGCCCTTGGGAACTCGACCCAGATCTTGAGAGTGCAGAGACAGCCACACTGCGATCGCTAAGATTGCTTCCTGTCCGGGCACTATCTTCTTCTCCAGAGACGGAACTGACACTATGAGATCCAGCAATGAGTTGAGCTCGTCGAGTAGGTGAAAGTCGACCAGCATTGGAGTGTGTTCTTGTCTGAGCATTCAAAAGTGCATCGGCTGCTGCCCAGTCTGAAACCCAGTCTTGAATCTCTCGCTCGCGAGATACTGCAGGGCTTTCGATTTCAGAAGTACTCACGCTTCGATTGGTGTTCCTCCGTGTGATCAGGATGGGGTTCGGGTGTTGGTGGTCTCGGAATGGATCTGAATTTCGTGCATTTTGAGAGTGCGAGGTTGCTGGCGGGTTATCGAACGCAAGGCTGACTCTTCCGGATCTGTCAGCACTCACGCGACCTACAGAATCCTCTTCGTCTGCTTCATAAATAGGATGGATTGGTCCTGCTGTACCCAAGCTATTTGTCCGTCCATGATTAGAGCCGTTACTGACTTCGTAGTTTGGTGTCAACTGACAAGTTCCCCGGGCTCGATTTTGTTGTAGAGGTTTCCTTGGGATTTGTCGTGGAGGAGATGGAATTGAGTCACCATCGCCAAAGTTGTGAACGCCGGGATGCAGACTTTCGTATCCTGCCAAAGCACTTGTCGAGTCGTAAAGAACCTGGTCTTGTTCGACTCGTGTAAGTCGTCTTCCATTTGAATAGGTGAAGCTCCTCTCACTCCCTTCCATTGGCGGAGAAGAGTATCCATGCGCCGAGCGTACGTTCAAGGAGTTGAAGCTTTTCTCTCGATCCTCTCCCCTCTTTCGTCTTAGACGTCTACTGTAACAACAGAATATTGCAAGGGCTGCAAGAATCGCTGCCAAACCTAAGCCCAGACCCAAGCCGAGACCTAAAGCTAATCCCAAATCACCTGAGCTTCCATGGTTTTCTGCTAATGCTGACGCATATGCTGGATTTGTGTAGTTAGTAACAAATTGCATGCTTGTCGCGTTGAAAAACATGACTCCAGTGCCAGGTACATCTCTTTTCCTGGTTGTCGATGTTGAAATGTTTTGCCCTCCAACAATCATCATTACATTTCCAGGTAACATTGTGGCACCGTGCCCATATACAGCGGTTCCTGCGGGCTGTGAACTTGGTATAGTCCACTTCCATCCCCCGTTCCCACCAAATCCGGTCCCAATGTCTAGAATCGCAAGCTGGGGATCCGCTGCTTGGCTTGTATCTCCCACCCAGCCTCCATATACAATTATCTGAGATCCATCTTCGGTCAAAACAGCGGTATGTCCAGACCTACTGTCCACAGAAGTCGGAAGGCTCTTGACAGCTAATTCGGTATTAGAGTTTCCGTTGGCATTAGGCTGTGCTACCGTGACGAAGGTCCAGCTCTCCTCCGGCAGACTCCAGAGTGCAACAGAGCTCATATTAATGAAAGCCGACTTGGTGTGCCCTCCTACCAATACGTAGCTTCTCTGTTGAGTCATGATTCCAGTATTGTTCGAATAGGTTGGTGAGAGGCCAGTAATCGTGAAGCCTGCTTCAGCAATGGGTGGTCCTCTGCTGGCAGGCAGATCCAGAGTATACACTGAGCCTAGAGACGACGTTGTAGGTTCAAGCCGGAGCATGTGGTTCGAGTAATTGGCTGCGGCCTGCCATGTTGCAGTGGTTGCCCCTAGCGTTGGGCACATGCCACCAAAGTTATATATTGTCGATTCGGAGGCATTGGCACCAACAACCGTTGAGAAAGTAAATCCGCGAGAGAGGAAATTCGCGCCTGGAAGGGAGCTCGAGGTCACCGTACCAGCCGTTGTCGTGGTTTGTCTCGCCCAGGTTCCATTGCCGGTAGCACTTTCGGTTGAAGGAGTAAATCGCCATAGCGAAGAGCTATTGGATGTTAAACATGTCCCCGTATAGACGTTGATCTCATCAGACGCTGCCAGTGATGGTATAAACGCTACCGAAGCATCGCTGGTGAAAGGTAATATTGGTGTGATGCTGGTAAAGGATAAGTTCGAAATCCACAGATATGTAGATATGTTTAGAGCTACCAGCTGGTGGGCTGAGTTAGACTGAGATATCGGTACGAAGGCATATGCGAGGTCATTGAGCCTAGAGGACGATTGAGGCAGTAATATTGAAGTCGGATTGTAAGGTAATGATAGTGATTGAGAGACGACGGAAAGTATTGACGGTACCAGGACCCATGCGAGGGCAGTGACGTGTAACCTCATCATTTGCGATCTTGATGTTGACAGACGTAATATCAACGATGCTGCGTCCCTCACATCATTGACGTTGTGTTCCGATGCAGTCTCGAGTGTTCGGAAAGTGATGTTCGGACGGAGCACTGCTCGTCAACTCCAATCTCTCCTCTGCGACTCGAGATGCGGCTTTCCGGTCGACGAGATGTCTTGTCTACTGAAGCATGAGAGTTGAAGAGAGAAGGCCGAGAAAGAGGCCACAGCAGAACGATAAACACACGAGCCAACAGTTCTTTCAGTAGAATATGGGTAGCCAATGGAAGATGTAGAACCTTCATCTGGACCAGATCTTGGTTGTGTTTGTGTTGATCCCCGTTGCCTGCGCAACAGCCGCTTTTGGCGGGGCATTGCATGTGATACAAGGTACATGCGGCGCAAGATTTCTTGTTCGCTGGGCACGATGAAACAAGGAAGATATCTGCTATGTTTCCTTGTAGTAATTTGTGTGAAAGATTGGAAGCAGATTGTGTGTGTTCACGACTGAGGAGTACTCTAAGACAATCGTAATTTTAAAAAGTCGTGTTCCACGGTTCCACCTGCAGCAATCGGAATGATGACGAGCTGGCTCTGGTGTGGGGTAATTAACGAGAATCGGCCTTAAGCACACCTATGAAGTCTCAACGCCGAGGTTAAATTTACATATTGATTTAGAGACCTCTGAATCGAAAGGCTGTATATTCCAAGCTTCAAAAGCTCGATAATTCAGAAAGCATATTGTCATTGATCCTTCGATCACTACACTATGCCCGCCTGCGCAGTTCATCTCATATCTCTTTCCTCTCCCTGTACACTCGCTCAGTTCATCACAGCCCTCAAATCTCACAAGGACATCAAACCCCTTACGATCGCGCGAGTTGTGAGGTGGATAATCTTGCCTTCATCTATCTCAACTTCCGAGTTACTGGCACAAAACATTCAGTAAGCACTTCATCCGTCTTCACGAGCGAAATACCCCTCATTGCTGAAGCAAAACGGCTGAATTTTCATCAACTCAGTTGGGACCTACTCCTCATATTGCCAGATACCAATCCTTTGCCTTTTTCTCTCGGCTCGAAAATTGCTCATCAATTTACTCTTCAAGCTGGAATCCCCTCTCGGCTTCTCTCCTCCTTCGCTGAGAAGAACGAACGTCTCCTACATCCTACCGCTCCTCTCCCTGAACTGATAGGCTCTCTAAATAAGCGTCTTTTTTCTTCCTCCTCCCAAGATTTATCTCTTTCTTCTTCGCTCCACAAATGGGTGGCCACGTTCGGGCAAGCAGAAGGTTCCGGCGCAGTTTCAATGCTTAATTTCCTTGCCTTCAAACCAGGAAAAAAAGAGGAATACCTGAAATACGGCGCTGAATTCGCTAAATCAATTGGTTCTAAACGCGGCGGCGATGCTAAGCTCGTTGGTACCGTCATACGCGAGCGCTCCGGTGGAAATGAAGACCGCGAAAGCAAGAGTGAAGATGCTTGGGATGAGATGGCTTTGGCGCATTACCCAAGCATTCACCATTTCGCGGATATGCTCGCCAGTGAGGATTATCAAGCTGTGAACCAGAAGTTCAGGGTACCTAGCTTGAAGGATACCTGTATTTTGTGTACGACGGAACTGGGGATAGAGAACCTAGGGGAGGAGAAAGCAAAATTGTAGGTAGAGAATATGGTTGCCCAGGTTGATGTAAACACATCATCCTTTTATATATGATCTACAAGCTCAAGGCCTGCTAGTTGACACCCGGATCAAGGGTAATTATATACAGAGAACATAACTTCGTGATGACTTCCCTTCCCCAAGCCTAATTTGAGGCAGAGCTATCTATAGCTCGCAAACATCATCCTCCACAACGACAGCTGTTGGTCTAGGAGTGAACACCAACTTTGTTGGCTTTTGGGTTGTGGTAGCCACTGGGACTGCGGTGATGGTAGCTACAGGAGCGGATCCGGCACCGGTTTCTGGAGCAGACTCTACAGGAGCAGACTCAGCTGGAGTAGACTGAACTGGTGTCTCTGGGGTGACCGCCGGAGTGGCAGGTGCTGCAGGTGTTGCAGGTTCGACTGGTTTCGAGACTGCTCCACCCGAGGATCCAAAGTTGGAACCAGCTGTGGTGCTAGCACCTGCAGAGATTGCCACGTTCTTCACGATAACAGTATCTCCATCAATGCTGGTGACCTTGACATCGACAGTGGTTGTTCCAAAGCCGGCTGAGTTCTCGAAGAAGTTGTAGGTCTGTCGAGCGGTTGCTTGCCAAGTGCTTCCACCGTTGGTGCTGACTTCAAGGCTTTTGACTCCCTTGTTTGCGTTCACAACTTGCATGCTGAACCAGTAAGCCGACACACCTTCCTTGTTGTGAAGTTGTAGTGGAGTGCTGATCCCACAGTCGACAAAGTCCCAGGTCGTCTGGATAATTCCCGGGTTCGCTTCGAGCTTTGAGAAAGCATCTGGGAAGAGGTCCAAGTGGTTTGTTCCGCATCCTGGGCATTGGTCCACCACCTTGAATTTGTAAGTTTTGTATCCATATCGCATAAGACTAGATTGAACTTACCATAGCAGTGATCTTGTTTCCAGCAGGGCCAGTGACAGAGACACAACGACCACAGTTTGCGGAGTTGTCCCAGCTCGAGTCCGTCAACGCAGTCCCGAAGATACCGGCTGGCAATGTGTATGTTGAGAATGAGCAAGTTCCACCAGCAAGGTTTCCACCATAGACTGTAGCTTCTCCAGAGAGCGCTCTCTTCCCAATGACAGCGGCATTAGCCAAAGTCAATGCCGCAGTGGCAGCTAAAGTGTATGAGAAATGCATGTTTCAAACAAGGGATAAAATTCGGACGAAGAAGTTAAAAAGGAGTGTAACGAAGACTGATGCTTCTAAATTTCTGACAAAGAGCGTAATGAACGACAAAGTTGATGAGGTCCATAACGAAGGGGAGGATGTGTTGTATTTAGTAGGGAATTCTGCAAATGACGATTTCGCGCCGCTCATGAGTGCAAATTGCAGAATTAACTTTAACGGATGATTCTCTATATCTGAAACGACTACAAAATGAAGCTTTTGAGGGGTTGAGATCCACGGTCCAGAGAGCGGAGAGGATTTTTTGGGAAGTGGGCAGAGAAACCTGTCAAATCCTTGATAAATCTCCGCGAGGAAATTAGCAAGGATGGTTGGGAATTTCTTTTTGCATCAACTCTGAAGGTTTGTCGGATCTTACGGATATACGTGCAACTTTGATCCTGACTAGATAGGGATGAAGAAACACCAGACAATAAAGCTTCAGTGAATACATCGTGATATTTTTGGTGTTGTGTCTAGAAGAAAGTGGTAAAACTTCCAGGTTAAATTGATCCCAGGAGGCGATTGCCAGCACATGACGTTTTTCTTTGCCTGCTCCCACCGAGATTGCACGGTTCTGCTACGCCACAACAATCGTGACAACATTGTGTTCCGACGGTCTCATTAATCGACAGACTGAGCGGGCCTTCCGTCGGGAAATAGGGACTTCAAACATCTTTGTCGCGAGTATCTTGCGTATTGTGAACTGCAAGCCTTGATCTATTCGATGTTGTCCAGCCGGGGTGCATTCCAATCCCGCGTCAATAGGCCTCTAATAGTTGACGTTTTCCGTCGGAAGTCATGAGCGCTCGACAGTTTGACTCCTCTACAAACAACCGGGTGTTCCAATCCATGAGTGTTGGAGCACTACTGAACCCATGCTATTACTGAAGTTCAGTCGGCAGACTACCAACTGTCCCACATGCAGCTGATCACCACTCAACACTATATAGCCTTTCAACACAGTGGCAAGCATTTCCGACCTTTGAATTCGGCAGTTATCTAGTAGCAAGATCATCACATTTAACCCTCAATTCTCATCGCTGACTACCAGACAGGGTTAACGCGGATACAGTCCTTCCATGGTGACACACGATTCGAGTAAAATGACAGGTCTATTGGAAACATCCAACGGGAGCTTGTATATTCGATCAGAAGCATTCCACTTAACCCATTTCCTCACCAGTGGTGATTGTTGGTCCAGAAGCTATTCAAACAGTGGGCCGGTGGTTTGAATACTGTCTCGGGTTCTACTGTATCGCTCCGTCTGGTGGTCTTCTATGAACCACGAAAGGTTTCAATTGAGGCTGGGAATGCACGATCAAAGAAGCATTCTTAAATACAATGCCTGCTGGTCTCAGATCCTGGCGAAAGGATTAGCTACTGAACCAATATCATAGCCGCTCGGCCGACTTGGTCTGCAAACTTTGGGTTATGGGAGATGACTCCTGATAACTAAGTTCTGGTAGTATCCATTACAAAGCCTATACGCATCAAAAATGAGTCAGATATGCTAGGACTGTTTTCGATCTGAAGCAAACCCACCAAAGTACCTCTAGGGGCCGAATAATTCCTATGAACAGTAGGGGGAGTGAATCTCTTCGTTAATCCCTTTCAAGTAGAGGTTTGGCTCCCGTTCAGCTCCAATTTTATACGCTTCGACTCAGCAAGTCCCGAGAGCATGAGAGTCTCTTCTTGCCACGCATTGAGCTTACTACACAAACATACACTGATACTCATACCGTAAAGAAAAAGCATAGCAAACATCTTTTTATTGTATGAGTAGTGTATACTGTCAGAGAGCTAGTCCTCTATGGTATTGCAATCCTCATCCCGTTGACGGACCCAGAATGCCTGTCTCAGATTGGACCCAGAAAAGAAGGTCGGTTTTTAGGAAAGAACTATTCAATGTTCGTGGCGAGAAGGTAGCATCGAAGCAAATGTTGCAAGATAACGAGCTATAGTTCAAGTAGTAGTGCTCGGCGATATCACCGCTTCAGGCAGGTTGCTAGCCAACATCTTCAAAACAAGTCTACCTAGTGAACCACACTGTATGTCGTCAAGGTATTAATTATCACGACATAGATAACCATCATTGCTTGTCGGTATTATGGCTCTCGCCTTATCGCGGTGGTGGACAGATCTTGGCATGAACGAAAGGGGAAAGTCGAAGATCAGTCGTAGTTGGGCCAAAAAATATCCAAAAGAAATAAATCACTTACCTCTGAATATCCTTCTTTCCTCCGCCGTTTTAAGTATACATAATCTTTTTTTTTTCAATACTCTGTAGAACTCGTCGCCGTGGATTTTGTTCTTAACGACGGGATATCCACAGAACCGTCTGTTGGGATTCGAGTTTTACAGCCATGAATCCACCGAACGAGCTGACCAAGTCATTTCTAATTGGAGATAGGAAAAGCGTGTATTTGATCTTATAATACCCGAAAACAAGCGAGCGGTGAATATTAATTGATCTGATATGGAATGGCTGATGTTTTGAATTGATGTGAATGAGGTTAAGGAAACTAGCCACGCAAATCTTCCTTTCTTCCCTAAATACCTAGTATTCTTGGTTATATCTAGTAAAAACGTGACAATTCCAGACGCTACGGTGTTTTGGTGAAATAAAGGCAACTTAGTTAGTAGATTTAAGGGAAAGATGAGATTTAATTGTGTCAATAAAATCCCAGCGAGTCTGAAGTCCTTGAGTAGAGGTGCAAGTGTTTCAACTTACAGTTGAGCTTCAAGAAGTATAGACGCCTTGTTTCGAGAAGAAGTTTGGACTGTGTTAGGCTCAGCTTCACTTTCAAATAATTCACCTTTGTGAGGGACCATAGTTGTTATCGGTTCAAATGGACTTCTTCCACTTAGCTGAAACAACTTATCTAATTTCTAAGAATTTGAAGCCCTCGGTATAATCAATATCAAAATCACACTCGGCACACGCCATAGATCCCACAGGGTCTCGATACTTTGCACCAAAGTCTACTGAAGCTTTTCCAAAGTCACCACCAGAGCACAGCAACTGCCTCAGACTAAGACTACAACCATAGTGTACGGAGGGCTGGTTGATCTGGGGTTTGAAATATCGAATATTCCAAGCGTTGGAAGTAATTCTCAGAACAAACCCCTATTCAGCCTCCAAATATGAGTCAAGAAACGTTAAACTTGGATATTTCGGCTCGTGTGAAGTTGGCTCGAGATGCATTCATCCAACAAGGCTCGAAGGTGAAGACAATGGAGAAACAGCAAAGTGAGCTTAGTTCAGCAATTGAACACGAACAGGAGCGCCTCACAGAGTTATACAATAAGTGGTCGGCTGAACAGAAGCAAGTCGCCGTGTACTTGGCCATAAAAGAAAAACGCAAGAAGGAGGACAAGCGAAGGAGTTTTTTGCTTAAAGAGATCAGCAAGCTAGAAATAGAGACAGAAGCTCTAAATAAGCGACTCCTACACAACAGAGAAACCTTATCTCGATACAAAGAAGAGAGTGAGAAACTGGGGAATGACATTAGGGCGGGTTTCAACACAATCAACAGCTCGACGGCTGGGATAGATAAGGAAACAGGAGATCTTGATGTCACCGGATGGTTCCAACCGGCTTTGAAATATGACACGCAGTCTTTGAAACGGAGTCATTCCGAATTTTCTGAAACACAGCTTCACAGTAGCAACAAAAAGCGAAAAGAACTGAAGTTGGAAGGCGAGGTTTAGGTGGAAGTAAAATATTCAACTTCGTTGGTGACAGTTGCAACGATGCAGTTTATTTCAGCAGTCGGAGTGGGACAACTGGTAAGGCTATTAATGTAGCCCTTTTATCATATTACTAATTGTATAATTTCAGGCGTAACTGAAGACATTAGCATTGGAGTACGACCAGCTCCTACGCGCGGTAAAATCACTACAATGGTTGATGCTGTTCAATAATTAATCGCTTTCGCGACTCTCTTCATACTTCTCTCAAACCCAGAAACATTCTTCAAATAGACAGCCTTCGACTTCATACGAGAAAACTATCTCAAGACTATTACACAGCAGGATTGATCAGTCTTTCAGTCGATCTTTTTCTCGTGTTTTCTGCCAATGCCGCAGCAATTCAACAAGTCCAACATAAAAATAGATGATGGCATATTAAAATCTGCGTAATCAAAATAATAACAAAAGCTCCCATTATTCATTCACCAAATCAGGGATAGAGATTATTCACCGATCAGAATTGAGTCCGCTCCTTGATTATCGATTCTTACATATCGTTAGCCATTTGCATTTTAAGACGAAACAGTCGCATGCATTCTACATTGCAAAGAAGCAAACTTTTTCGACAATCATCATCGGGTCTACAGTCAACTCCGGAGTGAGCAACGAACATTTAGAGTTGTCAGACGCTCTACGAGAAATGATCGAATGCGAATGAAGGGAGAAAGAAACGATTCAGTTGTCGCAAGGTGTTTCTACGACTTTACATGGATCTTGCGGTCAGGGGAAAATATTGCGGCGAGAGCCTTTTCCAAATAGTATCCTTTCATTTAAGTATCTACAATTGTTTTCTAGCTTATCATTCAAACTTTTAAGGTACATACTTTGAGATATACTTGTCATTGTTGACATTGATCTAGCGCGAAGTAGCAAACCGCAGCGGCTTTAATCTCTTTTTTTGGACGCATTAACTATCCATAATATTCGTTCATTCTGCTTAGGCTATTTAACATTCATTGAAATTGGGACTCCGTGTTGATCAACCGTATAAAGCTAGATGTAAATCCTGTTGTTGCATCAAAAATGAAGTCCAGGCTTACTTATCTGGGTGGATACAGTATGCAATCACAGCTACTCTTGGATGTTGCAAACTTTAGCTCAGTAAAGCCACCTCTAGGTTCAAATGACCTTTGTTTATAAGAACTATCTGGGGACTTTTGAGGTAGTGCCAGAAAGCATAGTATGACATGAATCTTTAGTCACTTGCGGGCTTTGTTCCTATGCCCGAAATAGTATAATATATCCACTAAAGGTGACTTACTCTTTCTACAAACCGCTTGTAGAGTAAGATTCACAGAGATCTGATTCAAAGAAGTGTCCAATTCTTTTGAAATGGAATGACTTTTCAAAACGATACAAAACGTCGTGGGGAGATGAAGCAAAATTCCTCTTTGTAGGAAAATCCTAGATAAGTCACTGGAACTTGGTTGTATCCAACATCAGTTTTATTATCCGTTTTCCATTCAGTTTCGGACAATGCCACACTATCAGCCAAAGTTTAAAATGGCCACCCCCATCAACCCCATTGCGTTTCCTCACTGCGCATTTTGGCTCCCAGCATACCATCCAGCATTTCATCCATCTACGGGCCAACTTCAAACTGACCTGGAGTATATCATGGATAAACCCAGGAACGTTGAATGGTTCAAAAACATAATCATCGCAAAGTTCCCGACAAATTTCCTAACTTTGAACTATCACCATCCAGCAGATAACACCAGGAGCAGCAGAATCGGGGCGCTATCATTGTGGGCATGGTTGCATGAGGATACTCGATCAAGTGTGGTTTTGAAGCTGTCAGAAATAGAACAAATTTGGGACTTCATCTCGGGTGCGAAAAGATGCGTAGGGATGGAGGATCTAGACTGGAGATGTGGCAATGAGCCAGACGGGAGACCCTGTTTCATTCGAATTGCGGCAAGGTACATTCGCGGAAATGCTGAGATTCGCGAAGAGGATAAGCCAGGATCTGGCATCCCTCATGAAAACTGTATTCAGTCTTATATCACTCTAGAATTGGAGCCGTGAATGGCATCTTTTTTGGGTGGTCGTAGCGTTGATTTATCTATGGTGCTGTTGAAGGGGTTGTCTTGAACCAATCTTCTTCGAGTAAATGAAAAATTTTAAAGTACAAAATCATATCTGTATTTTTCCAACTTTTAAACTCACGGTGTCAGAGAATAGCTTCTTATGATGACTTTCGATTAAATGAGGATGTGCCCAGTCAATTCTAAGCAGCGCCAGTGTGTTGCAAGTCTGATTGGACACCTCTTCACAATCGGGTACCGATGAATTCACTTCTAAGGCTCTCTTTGCTTGATAATCCTGAGTAAATATACTTTATTGTCTCTTTCGGTAACAGTAAATATATTATACAGGAAGGAGCATTGAAACATAGGTTTCCAAACATCATTGCACTTAGCTCATTTGGAGGGTGTCCCGTCAGACATGCAACGCACTAGTGCAGTAACATGCTACAAAGTCAGAAAGTAGAAGACGACTCATTAATTGCTTGTTTTTTTCTTATAATGAAGACTCTCTGAATGATTCAACAATAGAGTAAAGGAAATCATGACTCGTATAGCTTGACACATCGCTACGAACGCAACTTGAGAAAGCCTCATGATTACTATTTAAATTCTGCGTGTTTCGCTCCAAAGGTGACCAAAATTCTGATCTTGCTTTTGAACATCAGCTCAGCTCAGCGTAAACCTTACAAGACCTAAAATTCAAACATGATTGTTACTGAGTCTCTCATGTCGGACATGAGATCATGTTTGACCAACGCAAAATCCAGAGGCATTCTTGATGATGTAGAATTCAAAAGAAGCGCGACACGCAGTTTTCCAATTAAAATGCCTGTACTAAATCCCTCTTCCGATACGGTTGAAAATGCAGTACCCGCGACTGGATCCGCCATGTTCAAAATCGACATCAAGGGGGGACCATATCAGAAATTGAAACTTTCCGAGACGGTCGGAAAGGATAGATTATGGGCAGCGATATTTACAAGTCTTGACGCTCCTGATAGAAAAGCCATATTCAATACAGAACAAGGACAGGAAAACCTCTCACTGGTTGGCGTCGAGTTTCTTATAACTGAGAATATACTATTTGAAAGCGCATGGTGTTTACAAACCCAAACAAGGATCAGCGACAACAATTTCAAAGTTGTGTTTGTGTTCTAATCCTGCAAATATCCGACCATCAATATCGACAGGTGAGCTTTATTTCACACAATAACCTGTTTCATTGACAGAAGCCACTAATCATCTTCATCTTCAGACATTGTGATAAATTAATCAAATTAGTTTGCTAAATTTCGTATGAGCTAGCTTCAGTCGAATCAATGATTGCTGCT
This sequence comes from Glarea lozoyensis ATCC 20868, assembly GCF_000409485.1. Lineage (NCBI taxonomy): Eukaryota > Fungi > Ascomycota > Leotiomycetes > Helotiales > Helotiaceae > Glarea > Glarea lozoyensis. The sequence continues at coordinate 891,316 of NW_007361003.1, read as the reverse complement.
ATTCTTTGTCAGGAATTCAATTACTTTTCATAAGAGCAAACGCAACAGACAATCTGTCATTCTTCACACAGTGAGAATTAGTCAACCACTTGACTAGGATAACAGTAATATATAGATGAGCCTTCGCAATTGAAATTTCTTGAAGTAAGCCATCAAAGTCTTGCGCCTCTCAAAATGTGCCCCGAAGAACAGATTCATTCGTATAAGTCCCCGGAGGAGGTTCTAGTTGAATTTTCTCCTTCTCCACCATCGGAAACCCTTCTTAATCATTACATTTCATTGCTAATAGATGATGTCGCGAATGCCGAATTTCTTCACTCTAAACCAATCAAAAGGAATGTCTCTACATGTTTCTTCCAATCCGATGTGTTTATGAATGAAAATACGAGAAACGCCGCCGGTAAACTCACGTTCTGGGTTTGGATGAAAAACACAAGTGAGAAGGAGTTGAGAATGTCACAGGTAATGACCATTGAGAGATTGAAAGATGCTGTGATTGAAACTAGGAGATACCGTGATCGAACGCTGGAGATTCTATGTCGTCATGAAGGAGAGCACTTTTGGGTTGGAATTGCAACACTTTACACTCATGGAGCTGAGTCGTTGGGTGATGACGTGATACCGGGACCGGGACGGAGGGGGAATAGGAGGCTTTTGGGAACGGTTGAATCGTCACTCTAATTCAATGGATTCTATGGCATCGAGAAAGACTCATTCTTGTTAGCACTATGTAAACATTACCCGGAAGAAGAGCGTGAGAAAACGATACAGCCACTTCGACATACAAAAGGTCGTGGAAGTCAATTTAAGGAACTCTCGCCTCGCCATAATAACCCCCAGTATCTTGTTCAGTTCCATGTTTTACTCGCTAAGGCTCCTCCTTACTACCAACTTATGAAGTGTAATGAGTCTCGTATGAATTTTCAATCAACACGGCTGTGAAAGATCAAATACATCATTCCCTCAATGACCTTGCATGCTTACCTCTTCAGATCTCACACAACAGCAACTATAACCACTCTCCCAAAACCCACAAAAGAGGAGATCCTCAATCTACCCACCACAACTCAATTAAGAATGCGCACGTCTACCTACAATCTACAAGCATTAAGACTATTCCCCAACCCAGGAAACCCCCAAAATCTAGACCTCGATCGGAACAATCTTCATATCGAGATCGCTCTTTCCCACTCCTGCACTTCCACAGCTTATTCCGTCACACAACATACTTACCAAGAACCCTTCAACTACGGTTCCCAAAGGAAAAAAAGAACCCACCGGACAACCATCCCCAAGCTGACGCGTATCTTCAGGAAGAGCATCCGCGAAACGCCTCTTCATCGCCAAGACCCATTACCTGCATCACATCTTCCCGACCCGACCATGCAAAACATCACATAAACGCGCGCTATACGTTGTCAAGCCGGATCTTCATTAGCAATCTTTAAGTAAGCCTTAGGAGAATTTCCTGAAGCTTGGGAATATTCCGACGGGTGAGTGCCTCACCTTGGTTCGCGCCGTCCCGCACATACAGCGATCCTAAGCCCCGAGAGGTGCATGCATTGGTATTACCACACTTGTAATTATTCCGACCCTGGCGTGTGTTAAGCTCAGGGGAAGATGTGGAACTAAAGCTTTAATTGAGTTTGAAATCTTGCTTTGAATAAGCGATGTAACAGCTACGTCTGGTTGCATACGCTCAATGTTAATTAGCTACATTCATTCATGAATAGGAAAAGAAAAACCCCCTCCAGATTTCTGACCTAATCCTCAACGCCCATTCCTTGTCCCTGCCAGCCAATTGTACACTTGTTTTTGACCCCGATGCCTGAAAGATTCAACATAATTATGATTCACTAACCGCTTATCCTCTCACCAACCGAACTGCTCTCCATGCAGCTCAACGCTGGGTCCGGATATGCTGATAGCATTAGTTGCGGCACGTCTAACATCCCACATCAAACTGTCTGGTCCGCACGCGCCAATAAGAATCCTCTCATGTCTGTCTGCTCTGCGAACTACATCCTTGACCAGGCCTGTAACATCCGGTCGTCCAGGGGCAACATCAAGAAGAGTTGGGTCCCAAGGATGTGAGTACTTTGAGGTGAGTGGAGCGTTTGTGTCTTTCTTCTCAATGGAGGATGTTGATGGTGAAGTTGGTGACACTTTAGTGTGCACTTCGAACCCGATTGCTTTCTCCTCGTCAAGATTCGACGTAGGAATTGGCGAGGTTGGCGTTGATGAGCCAGTGTTAGAAGGAGATGGACGGGTTGTGTGAAGAAAGAAGGATACGCGAGGTGATCGCTGGAGTTCGGCTAACTCTTTTGCGAACCATGTTACTGCTTCTATAAAACATCATTAGCAAAGTGCTTATCTGAATTTATCTGAAGTCGTACCTTCTTCCCTGACCGTCCAGATAAAGTCAATAGTCGTTTTACTTGCTTCGGGCAATCTCTTGACTGTGTCCAGTGCGACGCCGAAAGTGAAAGATGCACCACTCCCGCCGGCAATAAGAATGACCTTGTCAGCCGTGCTGGCGAAATCTGGAATGGCCCCATATGGTCCGTCAACAGATGCGCGCAATGACTTTCCCGGATTCTTGACCGCGTAGGTGTGTAGATCGCTCGTGAATCCATCATAGGCGTTGATCACAAGCTCGAGATTTGGACTTGTGCTCACAATCGTGAAAGGGTGTGTTTCGAATTTTCTTATCGTTGGAAGCCACAGGAAACAATGTGTCCCAGGTATAGCTCGCGATGGTGACCGACGTAGAACGATTCGAGTACCTCCATGTGGTAATGGATGAATAGTGGCTTCGTTGGCGCGGCTGTAGTAGAGAATCCGGAAACCACGAATAATTCTATCAGACCCCCACATTGATGCCGCCACGAGAATAACAATGACTTCCTTGTCGACGAGATCGGGTCGATGCATTGCGACGGTGATCATCATGAGCATGAACATTGTAAGGTGAATGATGTAGAAAGCCTCATATCTCAACTTCTTCATGCCTATCGTAGTCAAGAAAATAACAAACATACTGCATGCTGCAATCATGCCATAAATTTGCTCATGTTCCAGAAGTTCGTGTGGCTTTTTCGCTCTCTGGAAATAAAGACACTCGACGATTAAATGAACCAGAGCGGTTGACATGGTGGTGTATCCCGCAACTTGATGAAGCGGGTTGAGCGTTTCGTACGAGTGAGCAGTGAGGAATGCGAGAGGGGTGTTTTTTAGAGCTAGGAAAACGAGGAACGCAATATTGCAGAAAGCAATCCTACAGGCCTTGTCAGTGGTCTGGAGAAGAGAGTTTAGAAGGAAGCCATACCAGCCACATCTTTTGGCAATGCCGATCAGTGTCGAGTAGTCGACATATGTAACAATAAGTGAAATGTTGATACCCAGATATATCAAAACAACTACTAGATGACCAACTGATTTGAAGCCATACGCTGGATGATTGAGGACTTGTCTAGCCAGCCTACAGAGTATGTCAGTCGACAATTCGCCAAGAGTAGTGAAGTCAGTACCTTGCAGAAGCAACCTGCCCTCTCATGACACTTGATTCCCTGATTGTCTTGGAAGCAAAACGAGCATAGAGAAATCGAGTCCAATACACTATGGAGAACAGAAGTATAAAACCAGTCATGGCGGCAGCAAAGTACTTTGCTGCCATCACATTATGGTAGTGGGCTACTGCTCTCTTAGCCATCATGCTTTTGAAAGCAGCTGCTGACGCCGCTGCGGCAGCAGTTCCATTTTTAGTGGTTGTTGGAGTAGTATGAGAGTTCATTTTGGATGATTGAAGATTCTTGGTGCGACGAGATCAGACTTGGGCGAGGACTGATATATAAGTCTAGACCTCAGTAGTCCAGCAATTGACTGGGTTTCGTCTCAATGGGCATTGCTCCACTATCAACCCTTGGCGGCTATATGGATAATACATTAACATGATATTCAGTAAGGCAGTAGTTTCCAATGGGACAGAACGTCAAGCACACCAACGATTAGTTCATGTATGGTTCTTATCACATACTTGCAGTATACCATGTCACGGGGAGTTAAGCGAAGAACTCCTTGGGCTCCCCCTTGCTAATGTAGAAGGTGCAGGTGCAGGAGACTCGATGGGTAGATGTGAGCGTAAGTACTGCAGAAGATACACCAAAACTCAAAGAGATGCACCGTGAACGGGCTCGGACTCCTTCAACCTGGACCCGGATTGAATAGGTTGGTACAAAGATACCTCCGAGAACAAGCGTGTCGACACTTCAATTTTCTCTCGGTATCTGGCTAAATAGGACCATGTTTGTAGCCGTCCACCAGTGGGTGAACCTTGTGACATGACATTCCTCTTTTGTGCGCCATCACCAGCAACTTTGCCTCTTATGGTGTTCCACCTGAGAAGGGTACTTTACGTTCCTTGCCACAGACCCAACTTTTATCCTTCTGGGCCAACAGGTGTACTCCGTTATGGACAGAGGCACGGACTTCCGCACCGATTTCTGTCACGGAGGGCTCCCGTTAGACGGAATTTCAAACTGCCATACTGCCAGCCCAACTCCCAAATTGCCGTACATGACATGTGATGTGAAGTAATAAAAAGAGCATGGCAGATTCTGGGGAAATGCGAGGTGCTGCCTGCTGCATTCCAAATACAATTAAACAATATATTTTGGCAATCTAACTCAATCATTGCGTGTCTCCGCTGGTTGACATCTTGATTGAATGAGTAGTCATGAGGTAGTGAGATGGTGAGGCCATATGTTCAGATTCTTCTGACGGGGCAACCAGGCACATGTCGTTCGCTGGCAGCTCGGAGCGTGCAAAGAGAAGGACGATCAGGAGAGGGTTGCGGGTGCGTTTAGAGTACGCATATTGCAAGAGCAGAAACGGGTAATGAGAAGTCCCAGCTGTACAGATGGTGGCGAGCAACGACGTGGGGTTTGGTGGTGGTTGGTGTTGACGATGATTTAAAGATTGTGGGGACGGAAGCGGTCGAGGATCTGGAAGGAGAGAAAAAGTTGTGCAGATTTGGTGCCCCGCTCGGCAGACGACGCAGCCAGACTCAGCCGCCAAGTGCCGCTGCCAAGTTTGTCTCCCCAGCTCAGATCATAATTGAGAAGGTTCAAATCTGATAAGACAAGCTTTTAAACAGCCATTATTCGAATCGAGACGTTTGTGCCATTTAGCGGGGCTCTAGCGACCCCACTCGAAGCTGCTTCGCACGACGTCCCGGACCTGATCTCGACGGCTTGTGACTTTCGTGGCGCCTTTGTACTTTCGTACCACCGCGAGGCCAACACAGCTTACTTTCATTTGACGGACTTCAACTTCTGAGCGGTCTGTGTCTTGCTGTGCGATCCTTGCTTGCTTGGCGCGAACTGTCTGTCTGGCAGCACAGTTATTTGGAAGCGAGGAAAGCTTCACAGCTCCAAACCATCTCTGGTAAGGCACTTGCTTGGTGCGCTTCATAAATGTCCATCCGCAGGTTTGTATGTTGTGCCTTTTCGATACAGTCTGGCGCGATAGACAATTCGTCGCTCATGTCTGTCTATCTCCTCCACAATAATGGCATCGAGATCTGACATGGGAACCAGGTTTGGCAGCCCAAAATGCAGGATGGTTGATGATTAGCCCAGGGGTCAAAGAGATATGAATCCGTGGATTCGACGGAAAATGTAGCATGTAAAGCAAACGATGATGGAATCATCGGCATGGTTTCCTGTTGAAGATGTTTAAGCGAAAGCAGCTTTGATTTGCCAGCGTCGGTGAGTCCTCCTCCTGCCGCATTAAGAGGGCCAACATAACCTTAAGCTGACGTTGCTATTTCAAAGTGGGGCTGCTTGTGAGCAAGGGACGACCACATCTCATACCCAGATATGCCAGGTTCGTTTCTCCAACCACATCAATCGCTGCGGTAATTTTCTTTCCGCACCCCATATGCTCTCCCAGTTTCCCAAGCTGCTGGTGGCGTATAGCAGTCGTCCTTTAGCCAAATAGCCAAAACAAGAATCAGGCATTCCAAATACAAAAAGAAATGGCTTTCCACGAGATTGACAAATCCGACAGTGGCAGTGACGTTCTTATTAAGCGCAGGTTCCTCAAGGCGTTACCACAACTTCAGATACAAAGCTTTCGAAGCTGGAGGTGGCTATTTGACTCTTGGCAAAGCTTCTCCGAACGTATACACAACTCGAACTCTCTGGCGGGTGTGCAGGAGTGGATGCGGCCAGGGCCGAGAATGTGTATGCCACGATGCCAAAGGTCTTTTGATGTTAAGGGCGCGGATAGGCGAATAGCGGTCTTGGTGAGATATCGTTACTGAGAGACGTCCAGTGTTCCGCAATTACGCGTACGGCGTCTCCTCATGAGCCGGTACCTTCCCCAGCTATGCATTTGAGATAAGAAAAATTTTGATGGAAAAGCACATGCTTTTGTGATCATGCATTACGGCCGTTTCACCATCTTGAGCCACATGAGTATCCTCGTCAAGCTGCTGACAAAAGAGATAAGATTGTCAAAACTTGGCAGGAATTTGCTGTTCTGGCGATAACGTGTATCGGCGCAATGAATCTCGAGTTGGTGACTAGAGGAACGAGGCTTTGCATATTTCAATAAGGCTAATCGCAACGAGAAATAATCCAGGAAAGCCAGGTGAAAACGCTATTGTTCGTGGCGTTCGACTGCGTCGCTTGGCTAGTATACTGGTAAAATTCTGTCCAAAAAGTCGAACCATGCCTACAGTAAATGATTCCATCAGTCATGCATTGGTAGCACAACTGGGAGTGGTTATTGTACACCGTTTAACACGCACCTTGCTAACTACACTCCAAATTCCCACAGGTAGCAGTAACCAGGTTCGGTACTTGTGAAGAAAGACCAGGTTCTGATCAAGTGGTTCATTAAAGCCAGAGTTTGAAGTGACAGCAGTCACTATGCTGGGGTTTGATCTGGGCCAAAGGAGGCATCTCAACTGTAGGTTGACAGATTGGTACGGATCATTGCTTTGAAGAAACCTCTGCTCCTAGTAACTTTTGCTTCAGAGATATCACGTTTCACAGTATAGATATGAATTTCAGTGACATGTTTAATATTGAATATGCCTGAGACTTGCAGCTGTAAACTGCCAGCTTCCAAACCGTCGCCATCCAGATTTCGTTTGAAATCAAGCGTATCGAGAAGAATGACGCTTCTTCATTCGCTTGCAGTCGGAGCCGCTTCTGCTTCAGGTAGGTCGCCTAGGTTCGCAGTGAATGGTGAGGTCAGGACTTCAGGAAACCCACGTTTCGAATCATCGCCAAAGAAAGATGCAAGAAGTACGGTCTACACACAGGACATTAGTTTCATGTTTATCAAATGGATACATGTGGGTGGTGTTTTGCCGCTGTGATGTTATGGCTTGGTAGTGACGCGGGCGACCTTCAGAGCTACCTAGGTAGTAGATTGTAAACAAAGTCAGAGAGGGAAGGAACGACGTTATCACAACATACCTAGGTACTCTCGCATTTGACGAAAACACGCTTCCCGCCACAACATCCATAATTTCGACAATTCGTCGCGCTGCCAATTGCTGACTCTCCCACCTGCTGGTATTTGGTATGTCTTAAGATCATATCTCACACTACACGAATCCTCAATGACTATACTTATTAACTCAGATCTTAGGGAAACATGGTGTCGTCGCTTCCGCTCTCAAGGTTACAACCCTTAACAGGGCCAACAAAGAGACACGGAAGTTCCCAACACAACCCTTACGTAGACCCTCTTCCGGTTCCTCCAAACCCTACCTTCCTGCCATTCAAGATTCAGCATATATTCTATAATACTATACAACGACTTCTGGAGGAGGCTTGTTTCTATTTCGCAGAACGCCATTGTCCAGATCTACTTCGCGCTCAAGGATGGGACACTCCTGAAGCTGGAGAGTTCAATCAATGGTGGGGCGTGATCAGAGGGTCGAGGATTCCAGCACATTTTGTGAAAGTAAGCCCTGGTCTGAATATGAATGCGCTGTTTACTCGGTTACATACAGGTAAGTCTACTACATTTTTCTTTGTGCGCTAGATCTGTCTATTGTCCCGTCGAGTGCGCGATCGCCAGAAGCTATCTCCTACACTACACTTCACCTACAACCACTATTTCTTCTAACAATATGTTTTCAGTTCGGCATTCTGCTGTACACAGGCTTCAGACTGAGATGGAAGGCTTGAAGTATATGATCGAAGATGCTGTGACGCTTGCCTCCGTACTTCGTGATGATCTTAGACGGAACAAGTTGAGGTCAATCGAGCTGGAGCTGCATGGAGGTGATTTGGATAAGCTACAGAATATTATCGAAAAGCCTTTGAACGAATTCGCGGATTTCAAGTTCCCAGGACGCTCACTTGCACCGAGATATGTGCAGACAATTGAGGTGTCGCAAAGGTCATACCGATCTAGAAGCAACGAAAGGACTACGCAAATAAGGCGAAGAAGCCAATCTCCTCGCGCTTGTCGCAGCAAAGATACGCAGCCTTCTGTCACGAGGAAACCGAAGAGAGTATCAAAGTCGCTTCCAGCAGGATCTTTCACGATTGACCTGACAGCACTTTCGGACGAGGAAGATCAAGAGAAGACTAATAGCAGCAGTAAAGACCAGATAATTGACTTGACGAGCGACACCGAGGATGAACGGCCGAAGAATACAACAGTGCGGAAGCTCCTCACACGCGCAACCCTCCCAGCTCAGACAAGCTCGACGACGTTGCCACCTCAACTGCCTGTAAAACGAGACGATCGTGAAATTCTGTCCGTTACAGACCAGAATATACCACCAGCACCAACAACAACCCAGAAAAATCCTTTCGCGGGCGTTCTTGAGCAAGGTCTAAAACAAGCCATCGAAGATCGCGAACTGCTGTCCGTCACAGATCAAAATGTACCACCGGTACCTTTCGTACCATCAACCGAGAAACGTCCTTTCGCAAGCCTCATCGAGCAAGGTCTAAAGCAAGCCATTGAAGACCAGAAAACTATTGATACTCTTCACGAAAACTCGTCCTCAGGTTCAGACGTACATCAAGCACTTTCATTTGGCCATGACTTTATAAACCTGAATTAAGTCAGTTCAAGCACAAAATGGGGAAAAGACGAGGAAAGGAAGGATGTTGAAATGTCAGCTGGCCCATTTCAATGGTATAGTATACATACTGTACTGATTTCAAGTACTTACTGCTTGTAGGATAAAGCACAAAAGCTTGTTACTTCCAAACACAAACATGGAATAGCCATCATCAATATGTCAAAAACTGTACACTAGAAAGGGGAACACTTGCTCTCACGATTGGAAACGAAAACCACGGAAATAAAATACTCTCAAATTCACAATTCATTTACACTCCTTCCAATTCATTAAACTAAGTGTTATATCCAACATGAGTTCCATCCATTCCATTCCATCTCTATCATGAACCCCCCGTCCTAGTCGTCCACCATCGAATATTACTTTTATACTTTAAAAGTTATGTAATGTAACGTGATATAATATACCTAAACATGATATGTCCTAACACCTGAATACGCCTATTTGCCTGCCCGCCTAGCCTAAATCCCGCTTTGCTCGTGGGTTTGATTGAAAATAGTGGTACATTCGAATTCGAGCCATCCCCTCTTGATGTATCTTGTTCTCGGATGTATACTCCCCTTCGTATATGGCGAGATTTAATAATCGTCAAATCCCCCAGGAACCTTCGATTCCCTCTTTACTTCTGGCTCGTGGTGAACAACTTCTGGAATGACGACTCCTTTCGTTTCCTTCTCAGGAACAACTATATCTTTCTCTTCAATCGGAGCAACGATATCAATTTTCTCAACCTTTACAGTCTCCGGGGTCTCTAGGTCCTCCCACGGATTCTTCAACGGTGATTCCGCTCTCGACTCGACGCTTCTTCTCGGCGACCCATGTAATTCCACCTCTTCAAACTCGGATTTCAACGGGCTACGACCGGACGCCTGGTCGACCATCAGATTTCTACTCGAGCGTGCCATACTTCGTGGGGGAAGAGGAGGTGGAGGAGGGCGTTTTGGGATGTTGACGAGACCGCCGCGGGCTTTGATGGCGGTGGGTGTAACGATCGTCGCCTGAGCCTGGGCGGCTTCGAAGATGACTGGCTCTTCCTCGTCGAGGTCGTCTTCGTCATCTGTGACGAAGCTGGAGTCGATGGAAATGGGAACTGCATCATTGTTGTCGAGTTCTCTTGGGCTATCGTTGATACTGTCGTTTACCGTCGTGCCATCGAATTCCTCGCTACGATTGGGGTTGCTATAGGGCCCGAGATCCATCTTGGTATAATCGATTTCTTCGGGCGTTTTAACTACTTCTTTCTCGATGGGAGTTTCGTCTTCCTCTATTATTCGTTTGTGTTCATCTGTGTGACTCGGGCTTGTGCCTGGTGTATCGAAATCAGTCTGTGTACCCATTTCCGACATCTGTGTATAGCGATCTGTGCTCGTCCTTGTGCGATTGCTCCTGGTAGAGATGTAGCTCTCTCGGTTACTACTCGTCCCTAGTGTATCCATACTCCTGCGGTGAAACCTGCTGAAAGCCGGACTCGTTGGGCTTGGATTATATTCGAATTGAGAACTTGCTGGTCGACTCTTTGTTCCTGCTTCTCTGATCTCTAACCCCGCTGCCTCTAACGCGAGAACGCCAAATGGATCTGGATCATCTGGTTCTGGGAGACCAAAGGATGGCCCACTTGCTGTTGTAGGCGACATTACATCAACATCTCCGGGCGCAGGTTGATCTTCAAGCTCCTCCATCATTACTCGGTCGACGTCGTTTCGGCCTTCTGCGGCTTTGACCGTTTCCATGAGCATCTTTATTTCGTAAGGTGGATGTCGGGCCTTTCCAGCTAAAATATCGGCTACGCCAATCCTTTGTCCGTAAAAGCGCTCATTCTCGTCCGTCCTTTCTATTATTACCGTTCCATCAACCTGTACTCCCGCATAGAATCCTCGAGACTTCAAATATGTGAATACCGGGCGACTGTTAAAGATTAGCAGGAGCGCATAGCGGAGATATTTTTGAAAGAAATAAATCAATTGGTGCAACGTACTTTGCCTGCTTCCATTTTCCATCGTTCTCGAGAACTCCACCAGCCCCCACAGGGCCTGCAACTGCACTTATCTCACCACCTATTGTTGCTCTTACATGAGTAAATGATTCGAGAGCCTTTCGGTTATTGATGACCAGTACGCAATCGTATATATCGACACCGACTAGAAATCCTAGACCTGCCGTGTGCAGGAGGATTCCACTTGGGGGCGACCATTCCCCGTTTTCTTGCCGTGCAATCAAGATTCCCGAACCTCCTGCGCCCGAAACCCATAAGCCCGTTCGCATCGTGGTGAATATCGCCAAACCGACCGCATTTTGTATTACTTTCTCGGGTATCTTTTTCAGGACTCTTTGTTTGCCTTTCGGTGTATCCATCGCCTGGACCCGGTCTTCTTCTTCGTAAAACCCATCCTCTAAAATCGCATGGCATTAGCAATTGACCCACGCAACCAAACATCTGTATACACATACTGCAGAATGATCTCAGAATTCTGGCCGCTTTGTCTGATTCCTTGTCGAGCGTTGTAGGCCAGAATGCTTCGGAGCCGATCTTGTTCGAGAGTCGATTAACGGGCGCACCAACTAAAAACCGTCAATTTCGATTCCATCTCCCACGAGTCTGGAACCTACGCTTGTCCGCCCACGCCCACGCCTTGTCAAACCCTTTCTTACTGCCCGTCTTCGTTTTGTCCCACGAGGGCAGGATAGAGGTGACCCTCTGCATTTTGGCAGCTCATTCGACACAAATTCAGGCTGTTTTCTCAGCGAGAGTCGGGATGGCGGGGAAAGAGAAGGGCGGCCGGATGTTCTGGGGATGCGATGCGATGCGCAAGCGGTTGACGTAGGAACCTCGTGTTGGTCGATGATGTGTACAAGGGACACACGAAGTCGTATTCCAATTGGGTCCACGTTTGGAAGTGCGATTGAATCGCGACAATTGAGAGCGTATATTGTAAACGTATCGCGAGGAGATTGGGAGAGGGAATTCGATAATTCAATGGCAGAAGGAAAGACAAAAGAGAAAAGACAACGCAAAAGACTTAGTCACTTCGGAGGTTATCGGTGAGGCTGAGACTGGGACTCAATAAAATTGAGACCTTGCTCCCTCTTCTACTCACTAGATCCATATCTCTGTCCGGTGGATCAGATTCTAACCTATAGCACGATACGGATTCGATGAGATTGTAGGGCTTAAATTGGTGATCTACTGTTTTAAAATGAGGTTTTCGAGACTTCTTGTGCTCGGTCTTCAAAATCTGGGGAGGCCGACCAGTACAGGAGCTTCAATAAGCCTCCGAAATGAGCATTCTATGGTTCTCACACATCCGACCAATCCAACCCTTAACCGGACACAGATAAGGATCTAGTGAGTACACTGAAAACGGAATGGCCGGGATTACCTAGATACGTTCTGATGTCACCGGTGAGGGACGGCGTCTGGGGAGCTCGACCAGCTTCACGACTGGCCCAGTCCATTTATCCGCTGTGATTTTTCATACATTCATACAGTAATCACGATGGATTTGCAATACAATTCTTTCCAGTTACGTGAGCTGAGTTTAGATTTCTCTGATTTGTGAACAATAGAGTCTACGTATCCTTATTACGAATATAGGCAGGAGTTGCAAGGGGAATTCTAGATAGAGCCATGTTCCCGAAAGCGTACAAAGATAGGGCAGTACGAAAGATACACGCGTTTACAGCCCCGGCGCAATTAGTCTATACATGGCGGGACGCTACAGTTACACCACCGTTATCCTTCACGTTTTTTGAGAAAGAATACAGCCTTAAAAGTTGTTAGTACAATTGTATTCGATTGATTACACGACGACATCTTTCTGTTATATTCGAGCGCTCCAACAACATGTTCCGTGCTCGTTCCTCCCTTCGAACTCTGCCCCTCCAAAACACCAAGATATCGTCCCGTCCCGGCTCTGAGCACAGTCCTTTCGAGGCAGGAAATCAGATAGGATTTCCCAAATGGGACGAACTCCCGTTTCCCCACACTTTCATTACGTCGTTGAAGGCATTTTGCGTTTTCGTTTCCAAGATCGTTACTTCGTCGTTCATATCGCGCTCGTACCCAACCATGATTCATACAATTCATTTCTAGTATCGCATAGAACCTTTTCACAATCCAACTTTCAATCCACCAAGTCCACCTCCAACTTTCCCAAAATTATCAGCGACATCCGAAGCCTGTTTGTTGCCTTTGAGTTGATCTGCGTAAGGCATTAGCGCTCGAACAACCCTTTTGCAGAAAGAAATTTCGTTATCAAAAAATAACAAGATAAGACACATACCTTTGAAAAAGTCCTCTCCTTCTTTCATGCCTTGAGCTTGCATCTTCTTTGCCTCCGCCTCAGCCTTAGCCTTGAAGAACAGAACTCCCATCTCCTTGATCACAGGATCAAGTGCTCCAGTCATATAAGCAGCTGTAAGCGCGACGGTCACGAGAGCGACGACGATTGAAACGATGATGTATGTTTCTGGCATGTTGCCGATTCGATGGTAATTCCTGAACTTGTCGAAGATTTGATATTGATAAGACGTCTGATTGAAAGTTTTGGAGAACGTTAAAAATGTCTTAGGTGTAATTAAATTTGGGAATCTGCTTTTGGATTATATACACTCTAGAACTTCATAGTTCATGACGTCGAATTGCTGTTCGCTATCAAGATTCCATCCCGCATCGTCCAAAAACTGGTTTCTTCAACCAACCACCTTTGCCCAGACTCAGTCTGCATACTTGGTATTCTCCTACACCAATCATGTAAACTTCATCTTAGTATTTTGATTGTTCAAAATGCTTATCTTGTGTCTTGTTCTGACAAGCAAGAGGTTGACATGGAGGAAGACCGCGCAGGAATTGACTGGTTCTTCCCCCATTAATGACCCCTCCTCAGCCGTTCTTCTTCCTACAGGTTATGTATTGATTGCCAGGAACGTCAAAGTAAGGCTTTGGTAAATGAGACAAATGTTACTAAACTTGCAATCGATTCCTCGATTTGATTTCCTCATCAGACTTAGTGTTTAAAGATCCTCTATTTACACAGCACAATAGCCAAAACGTATGATATTGTGTCAATTGATCGACCTGATGCATACAGCATTTTAATTGCCACAAATTTCACCCACTGCCACAGGGTATGATATGATTCTAGCTATTTCACATTATATTCTGAATATACACATTAATTCAACACTCGTCCCGCTCTCTCATCTTCCGCCGCACTCAACGACTGTAATATCTGACTAGCCTCAATACCCTCATGCTCATCTATCAAGCCCATCCCAAAAGCGCCAACCGATGCACCCAATCCCAATCCCGAACCATCGAAAAAGTCCGTAACCTCCGCATTAGAGTTTGCAACCAACTGTTGAAAGACGGTATTCGGGTGCAAAGGATCAGGTTCTTGACAAAAGGTGTAAAAGTCTTGATTCATGTTGTCTCGGTCGGTGAAACCGAGATTGAGTAGACTCTGATCCCAGTTGCCGGTCCATTCCATGGCATCGAGAGCAGCGAATTCGTTTGCTAAGGGGTCTGTGTCGTTGTCAGAGATAGCGGAGAGGTTGCTCGCGAACTGTGGGTCGAGTGGTGACTCCACTGCCAAATTCAATCGAGGAGCCTAGAGAATAATCAGTATTCTGGTATCAAACAGTACAATAAGGACACGGGACTTGAGAATGAGCTTGGGACAAAACTTACCACTTGGGAGCCGCCACTTCTTGCCGCTGCTGCCTGTGGCTGATCACCTCTGTTAATAAGAACCGCGTGAGCATTCTGGTACATGCTAGGAGGCTGTGGTAGACCATGAGTTGTTCTACCAAATGATTGAGACCGATGTAATGTAGAGGGTGGCATTCCCATCGTATGGCTCAAAGTTCGCGGTCGTAGAGTGTTCATGGAGTTGTGACTTTGTCCCGAAAACGGATTTGGGCTGTATGGTCCTGACATGTGAGAACTTTGAGGAGTTTGTGCGGACATCGGCGTATCTGGCTGCGGTTGTTGTTGATTCATACCATTGATTAGATCAAAAGCTACCTCACTCTCTCGCCGGCGTCGGGTGGGGAATTGTCGGGAAACTTCATCTCGAAGGGACTCGAAAGTTGTCCAGGAATTTTCCATCTCATCCAAGCACACATCCAAATCGTGCTTCCAATCGTTGAAAGTAACATGAGTATGGTCAATACTGCTCTGGACCTCACTAACAATATCATATGCACTCTTTATAAAGTACTCATACGTCGGAGGAACAATCAGCAGCCCATATATGCCAGAATGCCTCTTGAGTAGCTCAGAGATGTGCCGAGCTGTTCTCAAAGGAGTTTCTAGGCTCAATGCATCTTGTCTCTGATTATGCGCAAGCATCTGAGAAAATGCTAGTGTTGTAAAATATGTAAAATGTAGGTGGTATTGGTGAGGGAGCAGAGACAAAGCTTGCTCACTATTCGCCGAGGAAGAATCGAAATAAAGCGGTGGAGACTGTGATCTACTGAAGACGTGGAGTCTTTCGAGCAGACCCGTGCTTATTTGTAGAGACCGGTCATCACTGGGCGCACAAATGGCTTCGCTTAACACTTGAAGGACTTGAACAAGTCGGTTGAAAGTGCTCAAAATCGAGGACGGTACTCGCGAACTAGCAAGATACGTCTTCCGAACCGACAAAGAGTCAGTCCAAGGATCCCATTCTTCGAGGCCATCTTCATCAATTAACCCGACCTCACTAGCGTCATCAGCTCTGAGATGTGGCCGATGTCCTAAGCGGGCGGCAATAATGGTGTCAAGAACGAAACAGCCAAGGAATATGTGTTTCGCTCGAGATTTTGGTCTATACTCATTTGATGTAGGCTCGGGCCACTTATGAAGTTGTAGATTTAAAGCAGCTCGTACTGCGTTACCGACAAGTATCCAGGCACGACTTAAATAACCCATTCCAATGTTTGCCAACGTCAGAATGAGTAGGGCCTGGAGGTGGCCGAGTTCAAAGATACCTTCCTCGTTAGGGATTAGTGTTCTTGCGTGAGCGTACATTCTTTCCGCTGTCCACACCACATCACGAACAGAGCCCTGAGCTCGGGGTATATTATTTATGGCTCTGTGTTGAAACTTCGAGTAAGCAATTACAGCCCATAACACAGCGTGGTCTCCAGAAGCGCAACCCGAATTCTGGTTTTGTGAGTATTGGTAAGAAGTTCGTAAAAGATCGTGCTTTTCGATTATTGGCAGCCAAGGATGAGTGTAAGAAAAGTAAACGTCTAAAAGGTGCCAAGTCTCCGATGGAAGATCTGGAATCCTATCAAGTGCCCCTTCAGCAGGTGTAAGAATTGATCGATGCCCGTTGCCTTCAGGAATGATCTGAGTCGTGACTGTGTCAGTCTAGATAAGAAGAGTCAGCTTGTACACTGAGCAGATAACGCTTTCATACTTTCAGTTTCAAGGCATCTATTCTATCTATTTCAGCCGGTAGAGATCCACCAAAGTCTGTACCAAGCCCTTGCCGGTCGGGTTGCGCATCGGAGTCAAGTCTAATTAGAACGTTAGCTTCTTGCGATTAGAGCAAATTGGATGATGAGAGCTGAAGTAAAACAAAGAACACATTAGAAGGGGAGCTGCCGTCCATTTCGCGAAATACAGACGATGAGAGCACCAGTAAGTCAAAGTAAGAACTCTTCAGAAGCCGACAGGTAACATGCAAGGTAGCAAAGTTTGCCCACAGACTTCACAGACTTCAAAACCTAGGAGGGGTAACAACATCCCATTGCCGTTTTGGTTCTGTGTATTCGATTTTTTTGAGATATTTGCAATATATGAAAGCATCACACATCCATATATGCTATAGAGATATGTTGGTAAAACAAGCCAGTATGCATTTGCAGAGTCTGGTAGCTTGCTTGATCTCTTCGGACACAGTGCCGTTATTTTGACAAAGGAACATTGGACGCACCGTTTTCTTTTACCACTTTCTGCGACAGTTTCAATGGATGAAAGTACCCGCTCTAGTTCCTGCGAAAGCTGTGACTTTCTCCACAACTTCACCAAACTTTCAGAGCCAGCTTCATCATTCCAGTCCTGCTGGTCTCCATTTTTACGAGTGATGGCTTCGAGCATGTTGTCTTCGATTTTATCCACATCCCGAATGGCCAGCCCCCACAACTTCTCTAAGCCCCGTACATACCCTTCTGGCAAGCCGCGCTTTTTCACATTCGCGTCGTAAGAGCAAGCGCGGCCATTTGCGACACAGGTCGAACAAGCTGGCTTTGCTCCATCGCACTTGTCTTTTCGGCTGCGGCATCTGCCACACGTCAGCTCCCGACAAGCAGGGCAAACTGAACCGGGAGGGGGGTAACAGAACTTGTTCCGCCATATTCCATTACACTTGCTCTCATTCTCTGAAACAAGGAACATGTATTTTAGAATGATGGCGGAGGGTAATTCTGAGACCTTGAGGGGGAAGTTATTTTTTCGTTGACGTACTTGTCACAAGCCTGGGAGACTCGCTTTCTTGGGCCCTGTTTGGACTTTTTTCCTTTCAAGCCATCTTCCTCCTCTATCGGCGGCGACTTCTGGTCCATTTTTGGTAAATTTGCCATTCCTCTGCCTCTATAAAGCGTTTAAATTGCCCCATGGGCTCAATCGACAGGACGCTCATGCGGACCACGTTACCACACCCGCCGCCGATTGACGAGCCAGGTCCATACAATCTCGCGTTTTTTTCTGGTTGTCGTTACGGGTGAAAATTTGACTTCTGGCTATCACATCTATGCCTTCACTGGCGTAGCTCTCTTGGTGTCTATTCGTGAAACTGTTGCTGAAGGAGTGTGATGTCGGAGTGTGATGTCGCAGTTAGAGTGTTTGGGTATGACCTCGAAAATGTCCAACATCAATTCAATTTAAAGTAATAACAAATGTTCAATATATTGGCTAAATCAGACGTTTTTCGAGACCGATGCTGCAACCCATCGAGACGGAATGGAAGATAGAACAAGCCTAAGTCGAATCTACTTCCCCGTGGGGAAGCAGTTGAGGCGGAAAAGTCTTCACCCGCTAGCGCGACATTTCAATCCTTAAACAAGCGTCGTGAAACCGCCTCGGCGGGGAACGGATCTCGAAAATTAGCCAATCATAGTAAGACAATCTAAGTATTGGATTGAACTTCTTGCCATTGTAACCAACCACGATGCATCATGAAGCGGCGCCTGGTGCTACTTTTCGGTCCTCGACGTCGACGGCTCTGGAAACGTGTCGAGCCCGCTGACTTACAATGTACGAACCTTTGTTGGACAATTCTGTGTCTTCGACAAAGATCTACGTTGCTGTCACAACAGTTTTCAATACAACCCAACATCATCAATCCGGCTCACTCAGTCGTCAGTCGTGATCAGCTCTCAGTGAGTCTGATGGGTGTTAATGGAAGCATATACAAACATATACGTCTCGGAACGTGAAGATGGCGGTGGAAACGCAACTCGAGTCGCCTATGGTGGGCTCGACTCTGAAACTGGACTCTAGGCCGCAAACACCCACCACAAGACAATTCCCTTCCACCGCATCGATTGTTCTCATTGGATCGCGCGGAGCTGGAAAGAGAACGTTGGGATTTATTGGGGCAACTCATCTAGGTCGGCGCCTGGTGACAGAGGATTATTTCTTTCAACAAGCAACGGGCATCTCCCGTGGTGACTTTCTTCGACGGTATGGAAACCGTGAATTTTATCGCAGGAATGTGGAGGTATTGAGGCAGATGCTGGAA
This sequence comes from Glarea lozoyensis ATCC 20868, assembly GCF_000409485.1. Lineage (NCBI taxonomy): Eukaryota > Fungi > Ascomycota > Leotiomycetes > Helotiales > Helotiaceae > Glarea > Glarea lozoyensis. The sequence continues at coordinate 872,464 of NW_007361003.1, read as the reverse complement.
GAACACCGCACCGGATGTATCATTGAGTGCGGGATGGGCAGTCTCTCGAACCAGGCTCAAAAAGCTCTTCGAGAATTTTCAAAGACAAATCCAGTCATATATGTCACGAGAGCGAAGCACAGAATACGCTCTTTACTTCGGCTCAGTGATGAAGAATCTGCTCGTCTGGAGACCGCAGATATGTCTCACAGGAGTTGCTCCAACCTGGAATACTACAACCTCTACGACCCTAGCTGTGATGGCATTGACACTCCCCCCGAGAACGGGCTTGGAAGTAATTCTTCGCGATTGAAATATGTCAAGGAGGACTTTTCCAATTTCTTGGATTTCTTAACTGGACAAGGTGTGATTCGAACGAGCTTAGAAAGCCCATTTTCGATAGCAGCTCTGCCTCCAGAGTGCAGATCTCACACCTACGCTTTATCTCTCCGTTTATCAACAATTCCTGATCTGGACTTGGACCAACTCGAAGCTGGAGCTGATGCTGTACAACTCAAAATCGATATGTGGTCAGCTGATCTTCAGACCATTATGTCGAAGCAAGTTGCAAACATCAGACGAAAACTCGGTGTACCTATCATCTTTCACGTTGAGGATTATGTTTTTGGCGAGTCGTCGCTCTCGACGGTAGAAAAAGAGCGTGCTTATTTTGAGCTTCTCGAATGTGGGCTACGTCTTGGAGTCGAATACCTGGTGGCGGATCTCAAATATTCTTCGGATCGTGTTGCTCATCTTGTTCGCTCTGCAGGTCCTACCAAGATTATCGGTCATTATTTGGCACGAGAAGAAAATTCTTGGGGATGGGATGACGACAATCGCATGATCCAATACCGGAAAGCTCAGTCGTTGGGATGTCATATTGTACGCTTCGTTCGTGCAACTTCGAAACCAAGCGACAACGACACCGTCCGGGACTTTTTGAAAAAGGTTGAATATATTCCGGATAGATTACCGGTGATTGCATACAATCTGGGAGAACATGGACGACCTTCTCTGATTGCCAATCGAATTTTCACTCCAGTCACACATCCCCTCATGCAGACCACCATAAGTAAAGCCAAAGTGCGTCAGTTCCTTCCAACAGCCGCTGAAGCTGTTCAAGCGCTATATCAGTCTAGGATTCTTGATCCGCTTCATTTCTTTCATTTAGGCGCGAGTGTGTTCTACAGTCTGTCTCCTGCCATGCACATGGCAGCTTATCGAGTGTGCGGTATGGATAACGATTTTCGATCACTTCAAGTGTCTTCACTTGAACACATCCAACAAATCTGCCAGGATCCATCTTTCGGTGGGGCAGCAATCACTCAGCCATTCAAGGTCCAAACAATGAGCAGAATTGCTGCGAAAAGTTATCATGCAAAGGCTATCGGAGCTATCAATACGCTGTTACCACTGCGGTTGCTTTCAAACCATCAGTCCCTCGATGGAAGCATGCATTCTCTCCTTCGACAAGCAAATCAAAGAGGTAAAGCTGGTCGCATTGTTGCTTACTATGGCGACAACACGGATTTCATTGGTATCATGACTTGTATCCGTCGCAACATTTCCCCAAGAAATGTCGTTCAGCCGTCAAAAACGACAGGACTTGTGATTGGTGCAGGAGGTATGGCTCGGGCAGCAATATACGCCTTAATACAACTAGGCTGCAGAAAGATTTTTCTCTTCAACCGTACAGTTGAGCATGCAGAAGAAGTTGCTCTTCATTTCAATGCCTGGGCATCAGGACTGAGCAGTGACGGTAAAGTTGTCCATGTCTTGAGATCCGCTCGAGAAGAATGGCCAACGGGATTCAGACAACCAACGATTATCGTTTCGTGTGTCCCCGCTCGAAGTGTAAATGATGAAGCACCAGCAAACTTCGAGATGCCTTTACAATGGCTTCAAAGTCCCAGCGGAGGTGTTGTTGTTGAGGTACGTCCAGTGCTGTGTTTCATGATTTAAGCTAATTGGGTTTAGTTAGCATATCTACCACTCGATACGCCATTGTTGAAGCAAATTCGCATGGTACGAGAGGAAACCCAACAAGCGTGGGTGATTGTTGACGGACTTGAGGTTCTACCTGAGCAAGCGATCGCACAATTCGAGTTAATGACTGGAAGGAAAGCTCCGAAGAGGCGCATGAGGATGGAGGTCCTCGAGAACTATCATCGATATGAGTGACGAAAGTGAGTTTTCATGTTTTTGATGGGGGAGTTTAGGATTTGGGACATTCTTTGATTTAGGCGTTATGGGCCCGACTATTCACGCATTGGGGCGTTTTCAAAGCAATAACCATGAATCAGTGAAAGGGCGGATATTTCTATATCAAAAGCAGCATCACAATAGCAAAAATAATTTACAAGGAATGCGCACTGTGCGGGTCTGCGACCATTGTTGGAGGGGCAATCTTGGTGGTGGCCTCGGTGGGGGTGAGATGGGACGACCGTCCGCGTTCAGACCCAGTGTTCATTGGGATGAAAGGGGGGGCGATGCAGCTGCGCTTCTGCAGGTACAACCCTGGCTTGCGAGCCAGTGGTCGCAATAGTGCCAGCCATGAGAGGTTTGGGAAATGTACGAACTTCCAAGGTTGGTGGAAAGATTCAATAATCCTACCAACTGGTACCGTCAGTTATGGCCAGATGTATTGAGAAGATTCAACACCTGATTCCTGCTGACATTATAGAATAAATTTCCAAGTTGTTATGTTGTAGCTTAAATCCTATTTATATACTTTGTCAGATGTCAACCACCTGTTTACGAGTTGGGTGGTGGAGATCAAACAAAACGTCGCGTTCGCTAACAAATTGAATAACCAACCGCATCGACACGACAGTGAGGCACAGAGGGATGAAGAAGGTGGTCATGCTTTTGCGGCAGTGCCTAGACCCCAACCTTTGCGATTTATCGAGTATATGAGAATGCCCAAGAAGAAAATTGAAAAGAAATCATTTGAATCAATCGCCGGAGTGCATCACATTGACGCTGCGTAAAGAAACACCCGCGTACTTCATAGCTGTAGAACAACCCGCGTTTGATAGGTTCTGGACCCCTCGCCAGCCAACGCGGTTCCCTTCGTCCAAACTCAAGCTCCCCAAGCGCAAACCTTCAAGTCAGCAGCAGGACTGTCAGATTCACAGCGGCGGTCTGCGACCACTCACTCTATCGTCTCTTCTCTTTCGACCGATCGCACTATTTGCAACATTCCGCTGATTCACTTTCCCTTCGACGTCGTAATAACAAAGAGTGCTGTTGTCCTTGTTTACTTCAACCCGCATCGCCAGATCCAATCCTCTCTCGCACAGCCTCCTCCCTTCGGACCACAAAGAAAGAAACATTTGACGAGCACATCTTCGAATTTCGTTAAGAAAGACCTTCGACCCCTTTTCCACCTTTATGCAGCTATTCGACACCATCGATATCGCCGGTTGCGCCTAGAGTGCTTTAGTCTCGGGTTAAGCATCGAAAACCCCCCTGATGATCATCACACGCGAGCGAGCTTAGGGACACAATACTATAAGGTCGCATGATGTGGAAGAGGCTGAACAACCCCAAAGGCACTCAGCAGCCCTCTTATACGGAAACTGCCTACGATGAGAACTCATACGGCGGATCCCATGGTTTAGGGATTCAGGTTCATAGTCCAACCTCCCCTCCTGCTCGTCCGCAACGAGACGATATGGGTTCCAAGGGTCTACCAAGTTTACCTTTGTAAGTTTGAACTCTCTTTTTGGGTATTCACAGCAATACAAGCGCATTCGTGGGCTTGCCAAAATGTTCTTTGTGAAATAGCTATTGTCAATCAACCTTCCATTGCGATTGTACTTTCTGCACTTCACTGCAGATATACTGAGACATGATCTGACATAAACAATAGCGAGCTCGCTCCTCCGAACCCTCCAAAACAATCAAGCTCGAAAATTAGACCTGTATCCTCGATCTACTCCCAGCCGTCGCCGGCTCCTTTAATTACACGATTTGCACGAGAACCGTACACCTCACCAACATCACCTCCCTATAGATCCCCTTACGAAGAAGGCGTCTCCCCTCCGAGCTCACCGGAATTCGATGCTAGACACCGGTATGTCAATATTCAAAATCATGTAGTGAACATGTGCTGTGTTTAGTGCAGGGCGTAAGGGTTGGATTTCTTGTTCGGCGACTTCAACGAGACAGCATCAGAATAACCCAATCCATTTCCACCCCTTTCATATCGCCTATTCTTCTCATGTCTGCTGCGGGGTTTTAGAGGGAGCCTTACTGACGAACATACAGAGGCCAGATATCTCACGAAGTTTCGCCAATCGACAAAGAAATGCCGGATATATCGAAACTTAATGTTAAACGGCCTGAGAGCAGGACTGAGCAAGACTCGAGAGCAGCTGCCAGCAGTATTCCAGTGCTCAGAAGAGAAAAGAGACGTAATCAAGTGGCAGAGACCGCCGCGAATCTTGTAGCGCGAAAACAAGTTGCTGGGGGAAATAGGCCAGCGAAAAATCCAAGTTGGGACCCTTATTCTGGAGAGCCAACTACCTCGGATAAAGGCCGGAAGCAAACCACAAAACCTGGAGAGTTTACACCACCAGGTCTGCGCTCTGTATATGCTCAACCGGGAGTGCGTTTGGGGAACGATACAAACATCAGCGCTGCTGCAAAGAAGCCTGTGTCTTTTGGCGATAGAGTTCGAAAATTGGCAAGCAATGCGCCTGAAGCCAAACCGCAATGGAAAGGAGCAAGCGGACGCGTAACGCTTGTCCCTACACCTGAAGATAAATTCGATGTTCAACCTTTGAATATCCCAAAAAGGGATCCCCAGCGAGTTGTTTCACCTATATCTGAACAGCCCACCCCTGTGTCACCTTCACCCCAACCTCGAATCGTTATCGAAAAGGTCCCTGCGTCGTCTCATAACGATGGCAGCAGTCAATATTCTTACACAGCCACCCCGCGAAGTAAAATATCAAGGGATCCTCCCACAACATCTCCTATATTCGATTCCGAAATTGCAGATCATGCCCGGGCAAGCGAAAACAGCAGGACGTCCCCTGTTGAGACCAAACAGTCTCCCGTCAGTCCGGTAGAAGAGATAGTTGATAATCACTACAAGAGAGCCGCCCCTCCACCACAATCCTATGTTCAACCTGCCTCTCGTTTCAGTGTATCAACATATGCGACATCTGAAGCGCGAAGTACTCCACGTCCCTCGACTGACACCTTCGATCCTACATACGAACATCCTCCATTGCCGTCACCAACCCCAAGTTTTGTTAGTCAATCTCCGGATTCAGTTCTCAATCGTGTTCGACCAAAGGTTGGTCCAGGCCCCGACCGATCTCCAAGTTTGACCAGCGACGATTCTGTTCTCAACCGAGTAAGACCAAAGGTCGGTCCCAATCCCCGAGGTGGTGTTACACGAAAGGCAGTCAGTACGGCTTCTCCAGTATTCATCAGCATGAGTAAAAGGGCGTCCAGGACGGGGAAAACCTTACCTATCACGCCAGCGGAAGTTGAGTCGCAGGATCTGGTCTCGTCACTACAAGCTCAACTCGATGATCTTCAGCATCGGAAGAATAATATTATGAGAAGCATCCGACAGATGACAGAATTAATGCCCGCGGATAATATTACGCTGACCAACGATGTGCGACGGAAACGCGAGATTGAGAAGAAAAAGGTTGAAGGACTACGAGAGGAGGAAGCGGATGTCACACTTCAAATTCGAGAGATTGGATTGAGACTTCATAGAGCGTGGAAACGAAAGGACAAAGAAGCTGTGTATGAACCTACTGGACTTTGGGTACGGAGGGTTACCGGATGAGACGGTAGTATTGGTGCATTTCCCGAGAACTTCATACGTTGTTTTTCCCGCATCCGAGCGAGCGGGTGCATTTGCCGCCTCTTGGAAGGCTTTGTATATGGAAATTTTCTGGTAGCGCGCGCGACGAGACATATCTTTTTGCGGTTGGCCGGACTATTTATTCTGGCATTTTTTGTATGGGGTTAGAGGTGATGATATTGAGCGAGTTTTTGTCGATTTTTGGTGTTATTTTTGGCATGGAGTTGGGAAGGGAGAGGAAATGGGGAAGAGGAAACATGGGAGTGTGGTTGTGCGAGAGATAATTATTCAAGGGAGAGTGGATGGATAGGTAGACTATTGGTTGATGCCGTTATGGTGGAGTGATATTGAAACTAACTCAGCTACTTCATGAGAATGATAATTACAAGTGTCTGGTTGAGCGTTCTAATGATTTCCCTAAGTGAGTGCTCGATCAAATTTAACAACATAGGTACTGTCCTTTTTTTGGACCAGAAGCCACAACTATAGTGAGCTAGATAGAAGACAGTATCAGGAATTGGACAAGTATTATAAATAAGGTCAAATGCCGGAATAATATAAATCTAGTAAAGTGAAAATAACTTAGTCGAGTAATTTCATTTAAGAGTCTTATTTTATCTTAATATCCGTGAGTCGATAGTCAAAAGGGCAGGTTTCTTGTGGGTGCATGCAAGCCTCACATTTAAGGCATCAAAACTGGAAAAGTTACAGTTAATTAAGTGACCTAACAACATCGATGTTAATAGAACAATTGAGAATTAAATAAGAAGAAAAGTATTCTACAATCAATTACATACATTAATCTAAATTATAGTGGTAGAATTTACCCGGAGCCGATATTGTGCCTGGTGGGTGGAGCTTTCGAATTTTGCAATTTTGTAAGCATTATATCTTTAAATAAGCCGTTTTTTCTTCTACAACAGTGATTGGATGAGGCCTGATGGCCTAATGGTAAGGCGTTGCTTTCCGGTGGCAAAGATTGTGGGTTCGAGTCCCACTTGGGTCGGCTTTCCTCACCTTTTGCTTCCTTCACTTTTAATTTTTGCTATACAGAATTGTAAGTCTTCTACATTTGGATCTGTAGAACCTTCTTCAATTACTCTCGTGGTGACTGAGCTTCTATCACGAAGCTTGACCACCGTTAGCTTATACTGGGACGTTTATTTCCATTATCTGCCTTACAGAAGGTATAAGAAGGCCCAGTGCTGAACCCCCTATTTTAGCGACCATGACCCTAGGATATATTTTTGGCGGGGCAGATCTGCACCAACTGCACCTCGACAACACCACAACTGAGGGAAACGTTTCAGGCAACCCCATCTTTGTGTTGAATTGTGGATGCAACAAGTGACGACTGTACGAGGCAGACGCCTAGAAACTGCTGATAGATCAAATCCAAGAGTCTTAATTGGTTTGCAACGTTGCATGTAACTTTCGTAACTCAAGCTACCCCACGGAGGGGCAGACACAGGGCTGAAGCTGTGCGGTAAGGTTGATCATCTTTTTTAAGATCTTGAAATATATAAACAGCTTGCTCGATACTCAATCCTAACGCTTTCAGGTTTAGACATCTGATTAAAAACGATGGCACCACACGCAGATTCCCCAGCAGACCAAGATGTGGTCCAACTGGAAGCACCTCCCCGACCGCCAATGTCCTCGAACCCACCACGAATCCTAATCATCGGCGCCGGCTCACGAGGAAATGCATATGCGAGAGCAACTGGCAGATCTACGAACGGCATTGTTGTTGCAGTTGCCGAACCCATCCCCTATAAGCGTCAAAGATTGGGAGAAGCGTATATCTGGGGCAAATCTGGGCCTTCAGAAGGACAATCTTTCGATGATTGGAAATCATTCCTCTCTTACGAACTCGATCGTCGTGAGCGGGCTTCTCGTGGGGAGGAAGTATCGGAGGGTGTGGATGCGGTGTTTATTTGTACTTTGGATGAACAACATATGGAAGTCATAGTTGGGCTTGCGGAATTGGACTTGCATGTTATGTGTGAGAAGCCACTTGCTACGACGCTGGAAGATTGTGTGAAGATTTACAAGGCATTGAGTCCTAGCGAGGGAAAACAGAAGAAGATTTTCTCCATTGGACATGTGTTGAGGTATAGTCCGCATAATATGTTGTTGCGAAAGTTGCTTTTGGAGGAGAGGATTGTAGGGGATGTGTTGAGTGTTAATCATACGGAGCCGGTTGGGTGGTGGCATTTTACGCATAGTTATGTTAGGTGAGTTTGTTCTTGGGACGGGTTTAGGACTTAGTATTGACTTAATTAGGGGAAATTGGAGGAAAGAGTCGACGACAGCACCTTCGCTGTTGACGAAGTCATGTCATGACATAGACTTATTGCTCTGGCTGCTTTGCTCACCACCACCGAACTCAGATAAAACTGCTCATATCCCAACCACCGTGTCGTCAGCAGGTTTCCTCCAGTATTTCAATAAATCACGGAAACCAACAGCAGCAGGCGATGCCACAAATTGCTTATCATGTCCAATAGAGAAGTCTTGCAAATACTCAGCTAAGAAAATCTATCTCGGTCCAGATCACAAAGGGCTGGCGTCTGGAAACACAAATTGGCCAGTCGATATCGTACTTCCAGAAATCGAAGAATGCATCTCGATCAAGGGACAAGCTGGAGGTGAAGCCGCTCTCACAGCTAAGCTCGAAGAAGATTACACGACATCTACACCAGCAACCGAAGTATCATCTAAGAACTACTTCGGCCGCTGTGTCTACGAAGCCGACAACGACGTCTGCGACGACCAGACCGTCACCCTAACTTGGGAAAACGATCCTCTGTCCTCCCTTTCCGACCCTGAGAAAGCCCTTCAAGGCCGCGGCGCTAAAACAGCAATCTTCCACATGGTGGCTCACACCCGCAAGATTTGCGAGCGGTATACGCATATCTACGGTACGGACGGGGAAATATACGCTGACTCGACGACTATCACGGTCGAAGACTTCAATACGGGCGCGACGAAGATTTACAAACCGCATATGGCGGGTGGAGGACACGGAGGCGGTGATGATGGGTTAGCGAGACAGTTTATACTTGCTATTGATCGCGTGAAGAATCAGGGGTGTGAAGTGGAGAGGGCGCAGAGGGAGGAGGTCGGGTGTAGCCTTGAGGAGGTGGTGAGGAGTCATGCTTTGGTGTTTTGTGCGGAGGAGGCGAGGAGGGGGAAAACTGTTGTGGATTGGGGTAATTGGTGGGAGAAGATGGTTGAGGGGGAGCTTGGAAGATAAATTTTTGGGTTTAGCTGGATTAATGGGTTGTGTGTTTGGCGTTCCGCGTGGTGGTGTTAGGGGAGTTTAATATTTCTGCGGGAAAAAGAGGCGGGTTTGACTTTATTGATAGGAGAACACTAATTGGAACAAACAATTATGGCCTATCTTTAATCCAATTAACTTTGGGTTTTTGCATTACAGAATTTCTCCTCCAAATCTATGCTGGGATATACGAGAGTCTGGAAATCCATCCATCCCCTGAGCAGTATTCTATCGAGCGACGGGCCATCACCGCTTCAAGCCTTCAAGCTCACATTGATTTTCACCATGGCACATATCTGTGATTTGGTGCACAAAAAGGATACAACTCTGAATGTATTTGAATCATTGGGGAATACGCGAGAGCAAGTACAGTCAAGCACAGTTATCTTATTAGTTTGATTATATAGTGGACGACGATTTCAAGACAGAGAATTTCCTACGGCGACAGTGGCGACACATGACCTTAGCACATCTCCAGAGAACACCACAACTCCAACCGCTACCCAAAAGAAACCAACCCAGCACCTCAACTCGTCCCCCACTCCCCCTGTTTCCCCGTCTCCCCCAACCCCTTCGGCTCCATCAAAAACTCCAACCGATCCTCCACCGTCACCCACCCCCTCCTCTTACACCTAACCGCATTCCCAATCGCATCCTTCCACTCCCGAAACCAGGTATCCTCGTCCTGAACGACACATTTCCGGCCTTCCTCGCCCCGCGGCACGTTGGCGTAGGGCCAGATACTCTTGACGGGCTCGTAGCGGTGGGAACCTGTGAAGACTTTTGTCACGTTGGAGAAGAAGTGGTTGATTTTGTCCGGGGAGTGGATGAGTACGCGCGAGTGGGTGAGTGGGAAGGTGATGTTTACGTTGCCGTGGTAGGAGATGGATTTTAGGAGCGTGAGGAGAAGACCGGAGAGGTGGGTTGTGTCCCAGTTTATTATTGTGCGGTCGAGTGCGAAACTGGGTGTGTTAGGGTGGTGTTCTTGTGGGGTGGATAGAGGTTGAAATTCGAGATCATAGAAAACACGTGGTCGTGGTTTAGAATGAGACAGGTCTACTCACTGTTTAATTGAAGCATCATCCTCACAGTAATTCCTGACCCATTGCTCCAATCCCTCCAAACAAGGCCCCGCAGTCTGCTTAGTCTTCCCTCGATGCCCGATTTCTCCATCCGGAATGGTTTTGATATAATTCATCCTCTGTTTTTCTCCTTCTGGGATGATGAGATTCATGATATTCAACTTGATGTCAAAATCCACATCTCCGTTTGAAGTTCCTGTAATTCGGACCTGAGGTTTGGGTGGGATGTAAGCGAGTTTTTGAATAAGTGTGAGCAGCGCGGTTCTTTGGGTGTTGAGTACTCCATCATATGATGTAATTGTCCTTTTGTCTTCTGAGAGTTTGAAGGATGGAGGTAAGTACAGACGGTAGTCGAGTTTCGGGAGGCCTGGGTAGGATACTTGATTCTGAGGGGTTTGAGAGACAGACCGGGGAGAGGCGGGACCAGAGTAAGGCGGAGGTGTATGAGATCGATGGTCGGGTTGTGTAGCATCAATCCTGATTTCATTTGATGGTCCAGCTTCGGAGCTTATGGGTCGATGAACTGCGTAGCTAGGCTCTGATAATCCCTTTCGAGGGATGGTCTGGTCTCCTTCCGCCATTTCGGATGTTGGAAGTCGCAAATGTGACAATCTTAATCGCAACCGTGCCTGAAGACAAAGGAGGTCCTCACGAGAATGAAATGTGGCTCGACAAGCTTTGTCAGACTAAACTGCGAAACAGTTTGATTGTTGTATATACCAAGTTTTGATCCTACAATTCATATGTAAATGTGATATGATATGGTGATTGAAAGTTAGAGTGGAAGACGTTTAGCTAAGCGCAAAGTTATGCAGTGGCGCAGCTGTGGTTTCCACCATAAAATTTGCGGGTGCCTGTTCAGCCCACTTAGGGGACACGCAATGGCATGGGAAGCGCAGCCAGTAAATTCGCAGCGCATTTGCAGGGCACCGGCTTAAAACGTGGCTGAAAGCTTGAAGTGACATGTGAGTGGTCCATGGAACGAGGAAGACTTTGTGGTTTCCATACTGTAATAGTATTCGAGTACTAATCAACTAGCATAGTATCATCTCCAAACGTCTGTTCAGGCTCTAAAGGAACTCCGCGACCTCTTCCCTCAAGTAATTCTCTTCGAACTTCAGGACCGATCTGAGAATGCCCCTTTGTCAAAAGCAAATCCAGTAATGCCTCACGCTGGTCTTCTGTGATATCATTCCGATATCTCTGAGCGAAGGCTAATAGACACTGATGCCAGATGACGGGAAGTTTCGTTTCCTTTGCACCTGCGCCTGAAAGCCCCTCCATTGCTCCTCCTACATCTTCTGGACGCACACTTGCCGGGTCGACACTTCGAAATCGTAAGAAATGGAAAACCAGCGCATCAATGACCTGGAAAGGCAAAGCGTATTTCTTCTCAAGCAGTGCTTTGATGAAGATGTTCGTAGCCCCTCCGCCTTCTGTCCCAGCAGAGGACTCTTGTGCTGCAATATCACACAAGCCCTTGATGGCCGCAGCGGAGTGCAATACAGGAACAGATACTCGGACCAGGACACCGGATATAATATGCGCTTCCCTCAATGTGCAAGTGCCGCTCCCGACTAAAGGAAACAAGAAGCCCTTGAACCAAGCCGCTGGTTTGTATAGTCCCTTTTTTAACGCCGCGAATAGATGTACGTTGAGCTTCTTTGTCTCGAAGATTTCCTCGCGAACGCGCTCTAGGATCACCATCTCCATAAATTTCTGGGCTGTGGTTGGCGTACTGGAAACAAAGATTTTTGTTGCTTCGTAGCATGCATTGGGCGTCCAATTTTCTGGTTGGGTTATTTGTAAAATGTCCTCCCAATGCGGTACTGTTGGTAAAATCTTGAAGGGTTTCGGCAGTTTGCCAGATTTATATCGTGAAAGTATTAAGCCGATTCTAATTGCATGTCAATTGCCGTCTCACAAACCGATAAGACTGATCATACTTTGTGTAAACCTCCACCACTTTTGGGGGTATCTCAAAATCTTCGTCTATGGGCCCAGGCACATTTCTCGAGCCTCCTTGCGATTCTTGTTGCGCTTCATGAGCCGCAATTTTCTCTAAAATTAAATCCGCCAGATTGGTCCCTTCACCTTCTTCGCCCTCATCTGCTTCGCCGTCCCAACCTTGTCGTAATAAAGGGTCTTCCTGAGTGGGGAAGAATTTGCTGAAAGTTGCCAAGTCGTCTGGAGCCAGTTCAATTTCTTCTACCTCCTCGTCATCGTCCCCCCAAGCCTCCGCCTCCTCGTATGTTTCTTCGACTTCATCATCCTCGAGCCTTGTGTCGAAATTGAAAGCAGCATTCGGTTTCGGTACTAAATTCTCTTCGTTGGCTTCGTCTGCGAGTTCCTGACCTATTTTTAAAATCTTTCGGGAAGCTTTTGAATCGACGAATTGTTCGCCCTCTTCCTGATGTCTGGATTTGCGCTTTGCTACTTTAGTTTTCAGAATTCCTCCCGACGCTGTAAGATCATCCTCTAAAGGGTTATGTCTTCTCGCCTGACGCGCAGCGGCAACTGGAGTTGTAGCTTTCGGCATTATGAATATTCTGGGGTATTTGGTGGTGGAACAGAATTTCTTTCTCTGCAAACAAAAAAAGTTACTGATAGTGCGATTGCGCTAAGATATGGAATTTCATGGTCTGTGCGCATACCTAATCCATGCTCCACGCTTGCCCCCACCCTGAACTCCCTCCTCCTTACGAGCTCGAGTCCGTCAACACAAGGTTCGTTAAATCATTTGACTCCTGTTAGTTATATAATCAGTTGATGAGTGATACGAACCTAACATTCAGAAAACTTGTTCACACTTACTGCCTCGATTATTTTGCTAGGATAATCTTTCAAACGGCCGACGACATCTGAAATATGCCGCCGTCAGCCAAAGGTTCTTATCTCATAATTGGAAGTGGTGTCTTTGGTATAAGTACAGCCTACTACTTATCTTTGAAATACCCCGAAGCATCAATTACAGTCCTTGATCGATCCATTGAGTTCCCTTGCCCTTTGGCCGCTTCACACGACTTCAATAAGATCGTACGCGCAGATTATGGAAACCCATTCTACTGCAAATTGGCACTTGAAGCACGTAAGCTGTGGAAAACAGACCCTTTGTACTCTTCATTTTATCACGAGAGTGGTATGGTCAATGTTGATGATACTGGTCTTGGTAGGAGAATATTGAAGAATTATGAGGATCTTGACGAACACCCAGGTGCTTCCATCATCAATCCGGACGAGTTGAAGCTCAAGTTCGATGGCTTGTTCACGGACACTAATTACGAAGGGGTTGATGAAATATTTTACAACCCCGTCAGTGGTTGGGCCGAAGCCACTGCTGCGGTGAAAGCAGTAGTAGAAGCAAGTACTGTTCGTGGTGTCAAATTCGTATCGGCAAACGTGGAACAGCTCTACTTCAATGAGAGTGGAAGTTGCGCAGGCGTTAAGTGTGCAGATGGTAGAGTAAGGACTGCTTTTACAGAGTCAAAAGCATTCGCTATGTTGGACATCGGCGTGTATCGAAGACTAATAACACCTTTATTCAGATTATGATTGCCGATAGCACAATATTGTCCACTGGAGCAGGAACCGCAAAATTACTCGCTCGTAGCGCGTCTAACCATCCAGAACTTCAGTCAGGGGACAGAGTTACTGCCGCTGCAGTTGTGACTGGAATAATTCGGCTATCTCTCGAACAAAGGCCAAGATTCAAGAATTCGCCAGTTTTTATACATTCAATGGCTGGAGTTTTAGGTAAGTGGCATCTGCCACACTTTACAGATCTAGATTTGCTCATCATATATGCTTAGGAGAAGTCCTCCCAATGACAGCGGATGGCTTGTTGAAATTTTGTGTGGACGTCAGTTTCAAAAACAGTTTACAGGATGAGCTATCACGGCAAGTAATATCGGCTCCGCCTGACATGACCGATCAGAATCAACACAAAGTGTCAGAGACACTGAAAGAGGAATGCTCTCGCGTTTTGAAGGGGGTATTTGGGACGGAGTTGGCAGGTTCACAATTTGACTCGTTTAGGATATGCTGGTGAGTGAAGTACCTACCTGTCTTCCGAATTGGTATAGCCCCTCCCTCTCTGCTGATACCCTCTACTAAGGGATGGCATCACGCCTAACCAAGACTTTATAATTTCGAGTCACCCAAGGTGCCAAAATCTTTATATTGCGACTGGAGGTTCCTTTCACGGATGGAAATTCCTCCCCATAATAGGGAAATATGTTGTCAGCATGATTTCTGGGGATTTGGAAGATGGTTTACGGAAGAGATGGGCGTGGGATAGAGACCAACAGGGAAGTGCTCACCAGAAGATTATTCCCAAAAGAGAACTATGTGATTTGGTATGAGTTTAGGATTAATAACACTAGCTACGTAGAATAACACCTACTGGGGAAGAAAGAAGCATATGAAATGGACGGTATGTCCTTTGTTTTAAGAGGTAAGTGCATCCATAATAAACTCAAGTCCGCCTAGTCATTTTCAAAAACAAGACAACCGAGTGGATATCCTTAGCTATGCACAGAGTATAGATCATAGGAACTCATGCTTTTCTCTGTCCAAAAAAGTGCCACATAAGTAGCAACTCTACATGATTAATTGTTTTCCAGTCAAATATTTAATCTCGGCCTAAGGGGCTGTCTCTGCCATCGCGACCTTACACCAGGCAACAGCAGCAAGAATAGTCTCATCCAAATCATCAGCAGGCTCATAGCCAAGCACTCTTCTAGCTTTCTCAATCGAGATAGTGTTTGGGCGAGCGAACATCTTGACAGCCCAAGGCTGCATTCCCGGGGCCAATCTTGTACCGCAAGTAAGGAACCAGAATATGTATTGAAATACCATAGCAGGTCCAATGATCAGCCATGTTGGCACAACGGTCACTGAGTCGAGCCGAGCTTCTTCATCCGAAGCTTTCCACACTTTCCGGCATATGTCCCAGAAGGGGACTGGCCTACCATTGGATATAAGGAATGCTTCTCCATCTACTCTGGCTCCGGTTCCATCTTTTGGATATAGAAGCGCTCTTCCGGCTAATAGATGCGCCGTAGTAGCGTTATTCACAGATACCGCCTCGTAAAGTGCGCTATTATCACCAATCTGATATTTTTGTTGTCCTGTCTCAAGGGCACGAATCATTGGTGTGACAACACCGGTGTCCCGCTCTCCGAATAGTGATGAAATTCGCAGGCAACAAGTACTAAGCTTTTCTGGATTATTTGCTTCCAAAACAAGTACGTCGGCCGCTGCTTTCGCAGCTGGATAGTAGTCCGCATTTCCGATTGATGCTTCGTTGACCAATGGCCCTGTTTCTTCTGTGAAGTTGAACGGCTGCTGATGGACGGTAAAACTGGAAGTGTAAACGAACGCTCGAGTTGAGGTACTTTTCAAAGCGCTATCGAGGAGATTTCTCGTACCCTGCACATTGACATCGTGGAAAAGTTTGGGCTTTGAATTACCACTGTCGTAAGAGGGAGAAGCGCAGTGAAAGATTATGGTTGGTTTGACTTCGCAGATCAACTTCTCGACACCTTCTCGATCAGTAACACTGCCAGCGTGATATTTTGCTCCCGGCAAAAGGTTGATCGTTGGGTTTCGAGAGAATACATGAACCTCCGTATATGCAGGGTCGTTAAGCAGGGCCTTCGTGATCCCATAGCCCAATTGTCCACAACCGCCTACCACTAACGCAACAAGCTCGTCGTTCTCTTGCATTGGTAGATCTGCTGCAGCACCGTCCTCCATTGCGTGGTTGTTTTGGCTGTCCAGCTTGGTGAGTTAACACCTTCCCCAACCGCCGACAGGGAGCCTGTATGAATGAAGTTGTTGTTGTTGTTGTTGTTGTTGTTGTTGGAGGCAACTGTTGGAAACAACAGCATGGATTAGTTTCACCGCAGGTTGCATAAAACACTCAAATGCTGTCCCAAACTGGGTAATATAAACGTTGTGTAACAATATGTTGGTGAAATTTTGTGGTGGCTTCTTCATCAGGTGATAGCCAACAAGAATATTCACCACTCCTTATTTTTACATTATTCATAATGTTAAAAGACTGGCTTTTGTATTCCATGCATTGAATCAACTACAGTGAGTTACTATCAACTTATGAAGCTGAGAATTAGGTAAAAAGCAGTCTTGTGGATGGTATATTCCGAAAGGTTCAAAGCCACACCCACCGTCTTCCAATATCTGGTAGATTGTCGAGCACAAACTTATCTGGCAACAATAACGAGGAATTTTAACACTGGCATCCGTATTGCTGGAGCTGATGGTATATCACCTTTGCCATTCCTTTTAGCCATCTCATCCAACAATCAATTTTTAGCGGATGCTTATCGAGAGACGAAATTCAAAACTTTCTCATTCAGGTTAATTTTGGGGTTTTTGTGTGCAACTACTACGCATCAGAATATCAGTAACGCAGCACTTGCTATAATGTCTTTTCGATTTTCGATTTCAAAATCTCAAAGTCTGGTGATGAGTTTGTCGACGTTCGGGGAATTCATCTCTAACCCGGTGCCTACCCATCACTCCTCAAATATTTTGAGGAAACCCATTTCTCCAAAAGTTAGAAGATTGAATAAATGGACTGATTGATTTGCAGATGTAGAGAGAAAAGATAACACTATTGATTAGGAGTAGTGACCATCCCACCTACCTACATCAAATATGACTCAGTAGCTCCGTTATACCATTTGACATGAATCGCTCGCGATTTTCGATTGAAGCTTATCTTCTTCTAGAAATTTAACGATCAAAGACATTGATACTGTCCCGTAAATACTGTGGAATTGTTATATTAGCGCTTTGATTGGTGCTCCTCAACCGAAGAGCTCCCCTAAAATGCCCCGCGTTTCTTTGACAGGTTCGGTTGAGTCATGGATCAACCCCACCATAGAGATAGCTTCAACATTACACAATATGCCTACTTCTCTACGACCAGTTCAGTTCCTCAATCGCAATTGCATACTCAATTGTTTTATTGAGCAACCTCCATAATGGAATTCCTTTCATCCAAAATCGCCGATGTCCAACAATCTCCCCTGTTTTACCCACTGCTCACAGTCTCCTTCGTGCTCCTCATCCATCACGTAGTCTACAATGTCTACTTCCACCCACTCGCCCATATCCCCGGTCCTATCATCGCCCGTATCTCTCCTTTATGGCTCTGGTATCATTCCTACATCGGCGACGAAGCGACCGTCATCGATAACCTTCATGAGATCTACGGACCAATCCTCCTTGTCTCTCCATATGAAGTAGACATTTCCGACCCAGCCGCTATAAATCCAATCTACATTGCCAAAGGCGGGTTTCCAAAAGCTCCATGCTACGCCAACTTCGATATTGACGGCCACAAAACCATTTTCTCGACCACAGATCCAGAATATAGATCTCCACGCGCAAAAGCAGTGGTAGGGTTATTCAGTACCAAGGCTATTAAGGAGAATGAGGACAAGCTTTATGGATGTGTGGATCGTATGGTGTCTCGATTAGAGTCGGAGAAGAAGAAAGGAAAAGTGGATATTTTGAATCTGTGTAGAAGTCTGGCTGTGGATGCTGTGAGTACGCATTTATTCGCACAGAATTATAATGGAGTGTCCGAGAGTGGAGGAACATTGAGTGCAAGTGCTTTCGTGGATACATTCGTCGCCGTGGGCAGGTTCTTTTACTTGCCTAATTTGCTGTTCCTCTGGCTGGAATGGGGGACAGAGAAGGTTCTTGGGGATGTGAATACAGCTACTAGTTTTGAAGTGGTGGAGAAGTTCGTAGAGGGACTGGTCGATAGGGCTGTGCCGAGTAAAAACGGGAATTATCCAGGGAGACTACTGGAAGTCGGGTTATCGAAGGATGAAGTCAAGGTTCAGTGTAAAGATTTGATCTTTGCGGGAACTGATTCTACAGGAATGAACATGGCTACGATGTGCAGACAGCTAGTGCTCAATCCAGAGAAGTACTTCCTACCCACTCTACTATTTCTATATCGTGTTAATGAATTCAGATACAAACGTCTTTATACTGAACTCCAAACAAATAACTCCCTCCCGGAATCATCAATTCAAGAAATCCAATCCCTCACTTACCTTTCTGCCGTAATCCGCGAAACCCTTCGCATATCCATGGCCAATCCAACACGCCTCCCACATATCGTTCCTTCCTCTGGTTTCAACCTTCAGAATACCCACATTCCCGCAGGTACGGTCGTAGGCTGCTCCGGCTACTCTCTGCACTTCAATCCCAAAGTGTTTCCCGAACCGCACGCATTCAAGCCAGAGAGATGGTTAGAAAACGTGACTTCAGAGATGAATACCAGCTTCTTCGCATGGGGAGCCGGGAATAGGGCCTGTATTGCAAGGAACTTGGCTACTACCGAATTATATATGGCGGCTGAACGACTGATTTTGAGTCGGGTGCTGGAAGGCGCGAAAAGTGAGGGTGAGGTGGAGATTTTCGAGTGGTTTAATAGTTGTGTGAAGGGGGAGGGGATTGAATTGGTTTGGTAGACATGGTAGATTGGGGAGGTTGTGAATGGAAACAGATTTGAGGGTTAGATAAAATTGGAGTTGGAATAGACGGATGAAAGGTAGGTATCGCTTAGACTACTGGAATGCCATTTGATTGTTAATCACAGCTGAACATATATTACAACACAAGTCTGAATTCTTCCACATAATATTTCGAGCGTTTATCAACTTACGT
Source organism: Glarea lozoyensis ATCC 20868 (assembly GCF_000409485.1). Lineage (NCBI taxonomy): Eukaryota > Fungi > Ascomycota > Leotiomycetes > Helotiales > Helotiaceae > Glarea > Glarea lozoyensis. The sequence continues at coordinate 853,575 of NW_007361003.1, read as the reverse complement.
TTATTCCCAATACCTGCAACACATACCGGTGTATAACAAGACGCAAGAAGCCGACCACACAAATCGAAAAGACCTTCCGACAGCTATACTACAAAAGATGAAGACACAGATAGCAGGATATTCTTTTCACAAAATATTGACCTAATCTACAGATACACAACTATCTCGTCCCCACAATATCGCAAACCCTTAGCAGCATATTACGAAACATTACCTCCCCCTCCACCCACACTCTGACCATCCAATGGTTCAACCTCAAACCCATTCGCCTCACCACCACCCCCCAAAATTCACCTCAATTCACTCACCCTCCATAGACCCCTAACATTTTAAATGTTAAATAATCAAATTGCACACATTCCCACAACCCAATCAAATCCCTTCTTGCCGACCGTCATGGAAACCGGTCGTTAAGCTCAAATCCATTATTAGTAGTAAAAAAAAAAGAAAGAAAGAAGCAGGAAAGAAAAAGAAGAAATAGTACCTCATAAAAAAAAGAGTCAAAAGAAGAGGATAAAAAAAGAAAAAAAAGAAGAGAAAAGAAAAAGAAAAGAAAAAGACATGATATAACAATATAAATTTCCTTGTGTGGTGCATCATTATATATATAAGAAAATTTCCTAAAAAAGTAAACAGGTAATGCTGTTTAGACACTAGGTAGCTTCGGCTGAAAGTGATCTTTTGCTATTTTCTGCCGCAGTAAGTAAATTTCTTTTTGGTCGGTCCTTATTTCATTTCTTGCTCTCGAGACAGTATTCTTTTTTACTTCTAATTTGTAGCTGGCTGGTTGTGATTGGCATTATTCAGCTCGAATTTGATTTCGTCGCTGGGCACATGTGTCTAGTAAACTTTCAGCAATCTTGAGAGTCAAAATTTCTAGGTCGCTGATTGAATATGCGGTGTAATCTTCCAAATTGATTTGATTGCTAAATGAGTTGTCTTTATTCCTCTATTCTATAATCTCCACTGCGCATCTTTCGTTGAAACAATTGTATCCCTGCCGCGAGGCGTATTTTATCCCACTAAGTATCAACGATCTACAGTCCTCAATCATATCGTGAGGTTCCAAACTCCTATTCCGAACAAACCAAAAACTCCTGTGATGCCACATAACGCCTATGATTACCAAGTCTCCTGCACATAATGTCCCCTCCGTGTCATATCCGTAACCGCGGCCTCAGCAGTAGCACGATCTCGAAATGGCGCCGTCCCATGCTTAACCATAACATCAATAATAGCCCCCCGAACGGCCTTTGGCATATTCCCTGAACTACCACATACGTATACCACCGCATTTTTTTGAAGTTGCTCCCAAACGGCCTGGCCCTCGCGTCTGATAATATCCTGGACGTAGACTTTCTCTTTTTGATCCCGAGAGAATGCCGTGTGAATTGTGACGTCCCGAAACCAGGTATTCCATTCCTCCTGGTAGAAGTAATCTGCCTCCCTGTTGCGTCCTCCGTAGAAAAGTATGGTCTTTGCGCGTTGAGTTTCGTCTATCATCCCCATAGCGGCCCGCTCCCATATCAAAGAGCGCAACGGAGCGAGACCAGTACCAGGGCCGATGAGGATCACAGGATAATTGGGTTGGTATTTTGTAGTGTCTTCAAACGAACCATCCTTGAGGCCAACATTCATCACGGTGCCTGCTGGTAATGATGCAATATATCGAGAACAGAGGCCTTGACGTATCTTCTTGAGAACAGTGCGATATTTTACAATAGCAACGAGAAGCTGGACCTGAAGGACGTTTGGGGTGTGGCTTGAGCGTTTGAGGTCGCCACCACTCGAGATACTGTATTGCCGGCCTCGAATAACAGGAAAAGCGCAAGTAGCCCATTTCCATGGTATCTTTACACTTGGGAAGTCCTGGAGCACTTCAAGAATGCTGCGTCGTGGGCGAGTAGCATAATCGAAGAATTCATCAGTATAAGCTGGGTTTGAGAATTCGGATAGTCGCTCCTTGTGAATGGGATCATCCGTTTGATGGGAGATAAAGTCGAAGAAAGACCGCTTTGGAATGGCTGTGATGTCGAGATTGTCCGTCAAGAGTTGTCGAAGAGTTGTCCGCGGGGATGGATAGAGGCCATGGGCCATGGATATCAGATTTTCCGCGGCGTAGAATTTGGGACCTGTTGCTTGAAATGCTACGCGCGAATCTGCGACTTTGTTCCAGCCCATGAGATCAATGAGCGCCTGAACATCTTCCGGAAAGTTCTGGGGATATAGTGTTAAAACATCGCCAGGACAATACCGCGTATCTTTATGCATATGAAAGGTGAGTTCGCGAACATCTTGCCAGTGATCTTCAGGTGTAATCCGACGATTGCTAACAAGTCTAGCCTCCACAGCGTCAGGCCAAGGGAGCAGACGTGCTTTAGCTCGGGTTCGATCTACAGGGTCTGCTTCGCCGGGAATGTTCTCCTTGATTTGCGGACATGGTCGAGGCTCTGGTTGAATCAGTGAAGTGTAATCCATCTCAGCTTGGTCTCTTATGTGTTTCGAAGCAAGCGCCGAGTCTGTATGAGATCCGTTTGTCGGGAGCGGCTGCGCGGAAGCTGAGAAGGGCACGGAGGTTGTGGCTCTCGCTTCAGGATGATCAGGACTGGTCTGGCTGAAGGGCCGAGTTGTTGTGAATGTTGCATCTGAAGGTGAATTGGTTACGGAAGATGGGGATGTCGCTTCCAGAGCGCTGGGTTCATCCGTGTTCTCTTTGACAAGTTCCAGAAAAAGTTTGGGTGGAAGAAACACGTCAGGTGGAATTGGCGTTTGTCCCTCAGGCAAAGGATACAGAGAGAGCAGGTGCTTCCCAAGGTCAATCGACCAAGACAAAAATGTTCCATCGATTCTATCAAATAGTCAGCCACGAGAACATCATAAGTGAATGAGTTTATTTTTAACGAAGATTGCGGTCCAAGGCGGAGTAGATGCTAGGATATATCACTTACCCCTCGGCATGTTGCTCGTCTGCTTCTCCTCGAGGGTATATCTCGTTTGCCCCCAGCTGTTCAAGTCGTTTATGCAACTTACGCGCGGCCCAATTGAACCTAAATCCCTACCGTCAGAAGAAAGAATCCTATTAATGTCACACACGCATCATATAACATACTGGGCATATGAACTATCTCCCAGCCCGAATGTGGTAAAATTCACGTGACCAAGGCAGCCAGGAGGCAATCGCTTCCTGAGCAGGCTCTTCCATAGCTTCCTCGCATTTTTCGGGAACTCGCCTTGACCTGTTGTTGATAGAACGAAAATGACAACTTTGTGTTTCGGCAACAATTTCTGTGACGACTGGAGTAAGCACGGAGCAGAGAACGACCAGAGATTCGATCATGATGTGCTTCAAAAACATACAATTTCAACCTGATCCATCTCACAAACCCTCACGGCAAAATGCAATCTTTCTGCTATGCGTCCCAATTGCTCTGCCACATCTTGACTATTTCCAGTTTCAGACCCATAGAGGACAAGGGCATTTCTATCATGTCGCTGGCCTTGGATAGCCTCAGCCATGATTGAAGGAAACGGCGCACGAGGGGGAGGCAAGAAATTCATGCTCGAAGACTTCGCCATCAACAAAGCCGGAGCGAGTTCGGTCAAATCGAACACCTCCTTTTCAGTCACGAGACTGCACCATCACCAATCTCCGAGGGAAGAATATTTGAATCGGGAAGTGCTATTTCGAAGGATTTATTTCCGATGCATAGAAGCTGGACATCTTTCCAATCCTAGACCTAGTCGTGGTAAGAATACAGCTTGCTGGTAGTAATAACAGCCTCCCCTACAGGAGTTGCCCCTGAGACTGTTGACCAGGCGGAAATAAACCTTTGTCACCTCAGCCTTGCGTGGTCGATGAGATTTTTAGATCCCTGGTGGAGGGTCGTTTGTGCTTGTTGTAATGCCTAGAACAGCGGGGACTCGAATTTTGTTAGTAACATGCATCATAATGGTATATGGCTCCCATGAAGTACCAACTACTTGTATGCAGTTGCAGGTCTAGATGTTGCGTCACGGACTAATACTAATCGCAATTAGTCTTTCAAACACTCCAGGTCCGTAGCTTCACCCGTGCACGTAGCCTTGCCACATGTGAGTACCGATGCAGAGAATAGAGGCTCTGAATCAGGCCTTTTGATCTTGACAATGGTGTAATTAATGCTGAGATTAATGTCCTGAAGTCATAGCATGAATACTACTTTAGGTTCGTTCTATTCAAGTGAATCCTCTAAACAAGGCTACCTTCAGATACTATTTTCCCCTTTCTCATAATTCCCCAGTCTGGACCCCGTGAATGACGCTTGGGGGCCTCGGTCCCACTTTAACGCCCCCGATCCGGTAAGAAATCTCGCTAAAGCCATAAGAGCCACAGGGAAGCTGCGGCTGTGGAATTTGATATATTTCCACACGCGCATCGCCTTCTCCCTTTCTTTTCGACTTCACATCACACCAAGGATACGATCAAGTTCATCAACTTCAACTTCTCAACCAACAAACCAGACTTCTAGGGCACCAAGCTACCCTTACACACTCCCCCACTTGCGCAAGAGTCCAAAATACTCAGGCAACGTCAACTCAACCTACACCATCAAGTTTCTCGTCGAACTACCACCACCCAATCTCAAACATGTCTGCCATCGTGGAAAAAGTTACGGACGCCGTCAAGGACGTTACTGCTACTCTAAGCAACACATCGATCTCTGATAAGCCTGCTGAGGCCACTACCACTGGTGGTGACAAGGCTTCCAGTGCTGCTCACAACGAGGCAGTACTGGCTAGCGCCGCAGAGGGTCGAAGACTCTATATCGGTAACCTCGCATACGCGACTACCGAGGGGGAGTTGAACTCTTTTTTCAACGGATACCTAATGTAAGTTTTGAATTCATTTCAATTTTCTCACTGGTATGACTCTTACGGCGACTTGCTGCCACCGTGGCAAGAAGACGAATTATTTTTACCAGGAAGGCACGATGACGCACAATTCCTATTAGCACATGCTACGTTTTTCTAAATCAAATGCTAATATGCCATCTCTTGTAGCGAATCCACCTCTATCCCAAAGAACCCACGAACTGATCGCCCAGTCGGATATGCCTTTGTCGATCTCTCCTCTCCAGGTGAGGCAGAGCGTGCCATTGCTGAGCTCTCTGGTAAGGAGATCCTTGATCGTAAGGTCTCCGTTCAACTCGCCCGCAAGCCAGAACCAGCAGGCGAGAAGACTGAGGGAGCTGCCAGCGGAGGTGAAGGTGCTTCCGGAGGTGAAGGCGGCCGCCGCAGACAATCCGGCCGTGGACGTGGTCGAGGACGTGGCCGTGGTGGACGAGGAGGACGTGCCGCTCGCGGAGTAAGTTTTCTTTGTTGCACTGCTTGTATCGTTTTTTACTGACTCGAGTCCCAGGGCGAGGAAGGTGCCGAGGCTCCAGCTACCACAGAGCCTCTACCTTTGACCGATGCTCCTAAGGAGACCACCGAGAAGAGCGAGAAGCTTGACAAGGACGGCAAACCACAAGCTGCCCGTCAACCACGCGAGCGTCGTGAACGTGGCCCTCCAGCTGACGGTATTCCATCCAAGAACAAGGTCATGGTTGCCAACCTCCCATACGACCTTTCCGAGGAGAAGGTAATTTCCCCACAACCTTATTCACGAATCATCATCTAACAATACAATAGCTCAAGGAACTTTTCGCTGCTTACGAGCCATCCTCCGCCAAGATCGCCCTTCGACCAATCCCACGTTTCATGGTCAAGAAGCTTCAAGCTCGCAACGAACCTCGCAAGGGTCGTGGATTCGGATTCGTCACTCTTGCTTCCGAGGAACAACAACAAAAGGCCGTCAACGAGATGAACGGCAAGGAGATTGAGGGTCGTGAGATCGCTGTCAAGGTCGCCATTGACAGCCCAGACAAGACCGACGATGATGCCAATGCCCCAGCCGCTGAAGCTGCTACCGAGGGTACCAACGGCACAACCACTGAGGCTACCGCTGCATAAGTGGTTGTTTGTCCATGTATTACATTGTACGATGAGGGTGCTACATTTCGCGGACATGATCAGATGCATTAATTTTAATTTTTGCTTTTGGACCATTGTCTCGGCGCTATATGGATGCACTTCGGGACGGAGGCTGGATCTGTGTCTCATTGATTTCTTCAATGAACTTTGATCAACTTCTCATGATTTTCTTTTAGGTGGATTAATTGTAACTCTTATGCGGTGGTTTTTCGTTGCTTTCTTGGAATTAACGAAATCCCCTAAACAAGGGGAACAATTCTTCTCGATGACTCTTTCAAAAACAATGTCTTATTACCATTTCTTTAGCTCACTCTGGACTGTACACTAGATTTTTTCAATGTGCTCTCTCGGGAATAAAGGAATGGAAAAGTTATTGGTGATACCATATTCGCTGACAGTAAATGGTACTGGCAAAATCGTAATAATATTATAGACTATTTTGCTATTTTTGTGGAAGTGTGAAGCACATAGTTATGGCCCTGTTGATGTGTAACATTTACGATTCATTCTGCCCTTGCGTGACATATGATGACATTGCCAAAGTCTCGAAGCACAAGGACTATCCATCCAGGTATTTTGGACATGCATGATTTGAAGAATTCGAGGCTCGAGGGCAAAATCATAGCCTTGCCTCGGTATCTTAACTTGATTGGCCATCTGCAAGCGTATTTTGCCGACTCCACCCCCTTATTCTCAAATCCACCGCCCGCCAAAATACACCCCGCCTATCTTGACTCCTTGGAGGTTTTCCTTTTTGTTCATCAACAACACCATTTCTAGATAGTTCTGTGTCACTTGTAATTTCTTTGGAGAATTACGATTGTTGGGAATTCAAAAGTCAAAAAGACACAACTCTGTGCATCAATGGTGGATAAACGATAAGTCAAAGGATTCCAGTATTGTCCTAATCAACCTTCGCAATCATGGCTAGTAAAGCCATGTGGGAGGTCGATCCCGAGACTCGTTCCAAGGTACTATCCTTCGAATCCGTCTCGTTTCTACGCCGACTAACCTCCACCAGCTCCTCGAGATCCAAAAAGTCGCCGGCAACGACCGTTGTTGCGACTGCGGCGCTCCCTCCCCCCAATGGGCCTCCCCCAAATTCGGCGTCTTCATCTGTCTCTCCTGCGCCGGAGTCCACCGCGGTCTTGGTGTGCATATCAGTTTCGTACGCAGCATTACCATGGACGCATTTAAAGCGGTGGAAATTGACCGCATGAGAGAAGGTGGAAACAAGACGTGGAGAGACTTCTTTGATAAGGCAGAGGGCAATGAGATGGCGGGTATTACTTGGGATGATGCTACAATTGCGGAACGTTATTCGGTGGATGTGGGCGAGGAATATAAGGATCGGTTGACGGCTAAGGTAGAGGGGAAGGAATACGTCCCTACGGCTAAAGCACCGACGGCTACGAATACTACGTCCTTCCACAATTCGAGTTCTAGAACAGCAACACCACTTTCTTCGTCCCGCAATGATTCGCCTTCGCGTCCTGGTGTCAAGGCTAAGGTTGATGATAAGTACTTTGCAGGCCTGGGCCAAGCAAATGCGTCTCGTTCTGCGGATTTACCGCCAAGTCAGGGTGGAAAGTACGCTGGTTTTGGGAGCGCGGGACCAGAGCCGGTGAGGCAGGAGGGCTTACCCGGATTCAATGATTTGCAAAGAGATCCGGTGGCGGCGCTCAGTAAGGGGTTTGGGTGGTTTACGAAGAGCGTGGCGAGTACGGCGAAGACGGTCAATGATGGGTATATTCAACCTACTGCTGCTAAGGTTCGTCTATTTCACATCTATAGGATGCTACCCCTTTTAAATCCCCCTTCCCCTTCCTGCTTATGTTCATATCACAAACTGACACCCCACAGCTAGCCGAAACCGACCTCGCAGCCCAAGCCCGGCTCACCGCCGCCACAGTTGCCAAAGGCGCGCAAACCGGCGCCAAATCCGCCGCCGAAGGCTTTAACCGGTTTGTGGAGGGTCCGAGTAGCGGGGGAGCTTATCGACAGGCGCCGCTGGACGAGAGCAAGAAGGATTTCTGGGATAGCTTTGCGGAGGCGGGGAGTGCAAGGCAGGGGGGTGCTGCTGGGATGGGCGGAATGGGAGCGTCGAAACCGAGTGCGATTGGGACGAGTGCGGTGAGGAAGCAGGGGAAAAAGGATGATGATTGGGATAAGTGGTAGTAGATGGTTGAGGGTGGGAGGAGTTGGAATGAGATGATTTCTGAGTGAGGGGTGTGCGGGATTAGAGGAGGCTGGCGTTGGAGTGTTGTTGAGCGTCATTGAATGAATGGATAAGCAGTAGAACATGAAACCGCTTAGACCTGGCTTGGATTGGATTAAAAATGAAAAGCATGCAATGACCATCTTGGAGTATTTCCATTTCTCTCCCTCACAGCTCATCCTCCTGCTACACATTTTTCAAGTGTACCTCCAACACCAGAAACACGAGTATGGTCTTCCAGGTGGGAAAACGATACATCTAAGGTAAAAAAGCGCCTTCTCGAGAAACAACAAATGATGATATGAAAATCATTGTATTTTATCCTACAGGAGTCGTCTCAAGGTAAGATATTGAAATGAGATATGTTGTCACCGCCGCAGCCTCGCGGACGGCGAAATAAGTGTCAGCCAGCTACCCACTAACGTCGGGCTGAATAACAAAGCTTAAGAAGTCTTATTTACTCAAAATAATTGACGAAATGGCCTATAATGTCCTAAATTGATCCACTAAATGTGCGATATTTCGTCATCTCGGTCGAAGGAAGATTCTGTTTCGACTGAAACTTGTCTTGTCCTGCGCGAGGCAGCCTGCGAGATGCGGAATGCCTAGAAGTCTGTCTGAGTGGGTGACACAAGTTGTGAGCCAGTTTCTATTCATAATCAAATCATAACAGTTTCTAAATATCATAACGCTATAAAACCCTAAGTCTTTTTCGAGAGGAATCGTTCTCGGTCTTTGTCGTGTACAGGAGCGACGCTTATGATATCTTATATGCTGTTCTTTGGTGTCGAATGTTTCGTGGTGACTTCTAAAGTGGGTAGACTATGCTTGACTGCAGCATTGGTACCTAGTTTAACGCTATTGTTCCCTTCCACCCTCGAGTGGAGACCTGTTCGTTTGAAGTTCATCGGTAGATAAGTCATGTTTAAGATAAACCTTCATGGCGTGATTAATTTCCCTTCTTCATATTTAGCTTTACCATTCACGAAGCTTCTTACTCCTCTCACGACCTTTCTCATCGAAAACATTCAGATGGTGGTTAAAACCATTCTCATTCTTAAAGTAATAATGCCCTATCGTATCCTATCCACAAGCTAATCATAACCCACAGACTCCTAGCCCAAACAAGGCAAGCTATCCTTCCCGCACTGGGTGGGGGTAAGCTATACCCAAGTCACGTATCCCATATCCATAACCCCGCAAAACACGAAAAATAGTAAACTGCAATGCAAACTATCCTTCCCTGACCGTCCCACACTGGGTAAGCTATGCTAGTGACCGTAACACCGTATTAGAAATGAGAGCCATCCTTCCCTGTTGTATGTTTACAAGAGTAGGCTGAAACCCTAATGATGAAGATAAGGGGTGAAGCTATCCTTCCTCTGAAAGGGTAAGCTAGACCATGCTGAAGCCGTGTACGCCGTGAGAATGAGAAGTTGCAAATTACAATGTCGGAATAGCGAGTAACAAGAAAGTTGTGTCAATCGATGACAGCGATTAAACAAGTTCGAATCCATCATCCTCGTCTACAACAGGCTGCACCTCCTTAGGCTTCTGCTTTGGCGATCTCTTCCCCTTCTTCAAGACCGTCTTCTCGCCTTGTGCATCAAGTACCTCGTATTCTCCACGAATGATCTTCTCGGTCTGTTCGGCGATCCATTTCTGCTCTGCCTGCTCAATCAGACCCCCAAGAGCTACACGACTAGCCTTTTGACCTGGAGTTGGTCCGCGGGTATCATAGCTGAACAAAGTGTCTGGCTCGCGAGTGGAGATAGCGGGAGTGGCGTTGTTCATATGCTGAGGAAGCATGGAGAGAAGAGACTTAGAAAGGGGGTTGGTCGTGTGATCGTTTGACTCGTGGAAAGTGTCAACTTTATGGGAATAGCGTCGATTTGCTAGACTAGAGATGTCCTCAGCACCAAGATAGTTTGCCTTTGGGCTGCGGTGGTCTTTTTCGCCACTATTAATATCTGTTAGTTCTGAGAAGAATAGGTGTGGCATCTGTGGTACGTACATAAATGGATGTCGGGCATCTGGGCGGACCTTGCCCGTGAACACCAACTCTCCATAGGAATTTGGCTCTGGATATTCGTATTGGTGCCCTGCTATTGGTCGGACACCTCGGGCCCATTTCGTGCTGTGGTCTTTATCACGCTTGTAGGCTACGGATGCCGAGCGAATATCGCGGGTTTGGACTGGGGCAACTGGGCTGGTAGTGGTCGACATTGCTAGGCTGGTTGGAGATGCAAATGAGATCGAGAGAGAGTTGGGAATAGCTGGTTCGGAGTTCCTGAAGAAACTCGAGGTTGAGGTGTTAGGTTCGGGTGTTGGTCGAGTCAGAAGATGACTCAATGTAATTTCCGGCGGAGATGAAGTTCCTTTATCAGAGGATCGTATTTATTCTATCCAACAGAGGAATCGAGAGTTGTTTGTCGTATTGTGCAGTTTTGATGGAGGAAGGAATCAGGAAAGTAGGAAGAAGGTTGTTGTTATTAACAGTGTTGCTATCGAAACAGTCGACGTTCCAAGTTGCCGAGTGACTGTTATCTTTGCGGGGAAATGAGCCGAGTCAGAGGGAGATTATCGAGGTTCGTATTGAGGAATGAGGAAAGAACCACCCACGCACAGTTAAGTGGTGGAAGTGAAGTCTTTGGATGACGTGCGCGGATGCAAAGGAAGCAAGCAGACAAAGAGAGACCGGCGAGTGACTCAAGCGAGGCTGAGTATGGAAACAAAGAAGAGGCCGGCAAGCGAATGCAGTGATAACTCTATTGAAAGACGGATATAAATATGCTTGAGGTGAGTAATGTTGGAAGATGCTTGGTTTGTAATATCAGGTTGGTTGTATGCAGAAAGAGGAAGCAGAAGAGCAGGAGAAGGAAGGGGGACGCGAGGTCTCTTATTTACCTACGTCGTCTGGCCAGGTGAGATGTTGGATGGGCGGCAATCAACAAAGACGGAACCTGCCTACTGCCACTGCCACTGCCACTGCCCACTCTTCTCATACAAGTCTCGCATTCCCGCTGTATGCTTGTGCCAACTGCGCCCGTGAGCAGAGCCGTCATCTCTCGAGCTCACAGCCATGGAGGCCGCCTATCCTGGCTCGAGACGAGTGACCTCGGTTGAGACTCCCAGGTCATCGGACTCCAACCCAGCTCGGCCACCTCTGTCACCGAATGCAGCAGATAGTAGAACTTGTACTAGAGATAACGAATCGAGGGGGGAATAGGGGCATATCCTCCGTAGCCGCGGGGTGGATGTGATCGAGTTGCTGCTCTGCTGCAGCTGCCAGGAGGATGCGTGGAGCTGGAACGTGGAGAGAGTGGAGAGCTTGGGCGATAAAGCTATGATCGTGTTATGCATGTCGATAAGGATGTTGCTGCTGGTACCCAAGCAATGTCAACAGCATCATTTATCTGCCTTGTTTTAAGCATAAAAGCAAGTTTATTGGTACCAATAGGAGATGTATATCCGCTGTCTTACAATATGGTGTATTATGATCCCAACTTGTCTATTGCATTACTCCTTCACGTCATTGCCCCAAGCATCAGCTGGAACCTTCAAGGTACCTACTAGGTAGTTACTCAACCAGGGCCCAGCACGTGATACGCTATCTTTAGACCAACCAAGCTAGCCACATCCGGTGTCCTCGTTATCTCGTCGTGTATTGATTTCATTCAGCTATTCGACTGTTCGACTCATGAACAACCCGGAATCGACCGTAGCCTGTCTACCGAAACCAGCTCGCTGCAGTTCTGATTCAGATCAGCCTAAACCAACGCGCCATTACTTTGTCACTCAACAGATTCGCAATCCCGTGCAAGCCTCTCAAAGAGACATTTGCTGCCAGCTTGCCTTCTCATTGGTGCAGCGGTAGACATCATGAGGCACACCAATGGACGCCTACCTATTGCTACTTTCATTCCAAACGATTCAACACGTTTTAATCGTTACTTATGATTCGTCAAAGCATTCCAAATGAGCTTTGTCGGCCAGCTCCCGCCTCTCCATATTTCTCCTTCTCCAGGCGACCAAATGAAGCATCTAGTACCCAACCTCACAGAGGACAAGATAAGTGTCAGTCACCTGCCCACTAATCTTCAAAAATAATAACTTAATTTCGAACAGAGTCTAAGGTGTTATTTGCTGGATAGAATAGACGGAATATCTGATAATGTGCCAAGTTAATCCACTTAATATGCAATAATCTGTCAACTTCCAATTGATCGAGGAACTATCGTGTTTCGACTGCCACTAATCTTTTCCGCCGGGAGCCAATACCACCAACTACCAGTGGATGTCAGGATTCGGTTTTGGTGATCTCGGTAGAGCATCCCTACGTATAATGTAACTGAAGGCTCCTGACACATCACATTAATAAATACCACAAAAATATCCGAAAACCCGGCGAGATTGAATTTAAACAGTCCCTGATCCACGGCAACGAACACTCCATCTGCAGTGCCTTCAAACGATACAACACACCAGTTCTATATGAAAATCAGTTCCGTACATTGTTTTGGTCATTGTCCTCGTAGCTTAAGCTTCATCCAATAGAAGGCGGCAGCATTCAATTCTCCCTAATCAAGTCAGTCAGCTTGGAATCCATAGAATTCCGAGCATCCAATTTGTAACAGTAGGATAGGCTTACCAAGGGTACTCGCATCATGTCGATGCTAGTATGAGACTCAAAGAGCAAGTAAAATTACCGACAATCGGATGACACAAGTTGAGTCGTGTATATTGTCAAATCGATGTTCCATTTTGTTGGTCAGGTTTAGAAATTTTGACGAATAATTCGAGCATCTTGAGTTAACTGATTATCTCAATTGTTCAGATTCATCTTCTTTTACGTTATTCATAAAGTAATTGGAAGCCAGCTGGTAGGTCTAGCCTTCAGTCATTTTCCCACTACAACCTGGGCTGTTACTCTCATCTCCAGTTTTGAAGCGCGTGGACCTCAATTCATGCTGCACATTAAATCGGTACTTAGCTAACCGGAAAAAACTTTTGGATTTTTGACGTCTTACACGTATGCATATCTGCAAGTGTTCCTGCTGTTCATGTTTTGGCTTTGGCCACACTACTTTGACTCGATTCTTGTCATCTTGATTTACACTTTCTAGGAGGGATCCCATGTTAAGATTCTAATTTTAAAGCTAGCACCATAACAGAACACGATCTGACATATCTTTTCCAAGCAGGGTTTCTGGAGCCGACAGAGATCAATGATATCGCCAGTTGCAAATTTCCACTATCATCTCTTCTCCGATGGCTCAGAGCATATAATATATGCGTGGAGACAAATTTATCAGACAGGAAATTGCGATAAGAGACACCTGCTTGTCGAAGGTGGACGTAACTTGCACACTTTCTGAGTAAAGAAAGATGTGTCTGGTTACAAGTCTCTCCAAATACTTGATCGTTGAAATCAAATTCCCTCGTCGTCTTCCTCCAAGCATTACTTCGCGCGCGAGATCAAAATACCTATTGCTAGTACCGACTGTAAATATACTCGAAATGGAACATGTCAATCTTCGAATGTTCTCTAGAGTCACCTAGCCCGGAAGCGGGAGGACGCCAGCTGTGGCAAGCTATAAAACATCTTCCTCCTAACTCACCGTAAGATGCTTCATTATTCTTCGATGCATAAGCACTAATGCAAACCTAAAGGTAGAATTAGTACTTCCTGTAGCGTGACAAGAGTATTGACGAACAAAAAAGTGAACAGAACCGGCTTCATTATGCTATCCAACACTCATAATGATTTCAATTAATTGTTCTCTCTTCTGATATATTCTCTTATTAGCTGGCTTCTAGATGTTAAGGAGCCCCGATCTTAGCTATTACAAAATATTCCCAAAACAATAAAACTTGGAAGCACTTTAATGTGCTGCCTTCTCTAGAAACCAATATGGTTGAATGATATCTAGGTGGAACAGCTGTACTTCATATCCTAATGAATAGCCTCATTTCGTGTAAAAACAGAGACTTTGTCAAGAGTGTTTCGCTAAAACACAACACACCTATCTTCGTTTTGACATTTTGTGCAAAGTAACTCATAACAGTTTCATCATCATTCAATAAATTCCGCAATCATGAGAATCTTGGTAAGTGCTAAATGTCTTTCTTGTTTTAGCTATGACAAACTAATATACCTTTTCTCTCCAAGACGGGAAGTGAGCGCAACCTTAAACAACTATAAGACTTCTGGCTACTAGAACTTATGTTTGTTTCATATTTGCTCAATGATATCGTAGCATGTGGTCCAAACCATCCCAAGCTTGCACCTTGGTGTTTCATATAATAATGACATTCTTATCGCTGTTGCTATTCGTCTAACGCCTACCTTCTTGTCACCGGAATCTTCCAAAACCAGGACACAAATTATCTTGGCACTTGCAGTCAGTCAACCTCTCGATTCAACATCCTTTCAATTGAACATTAGATTTGGTTTATGAAGTCAAAGTCCAATGTGTCACCCATGACGAGAGAAGTGAAAAGTGTCAAAATCTCGTAAAACGTTACCTTTCGTACCTTACTAAATCTTACGCTGTCTTCCAGAGAATGAGTTGTGCGTTAGGGAGGAACAATGAGATCTTCTAGATTGTAGTTTAGGTACTAGCTAGTCAACACGAGAAGAAAGTGCCTTCTCAGATGTTATGGCGAGTTATTTGTTACAATTCGCTCTATGTACAATTCGCTTCATTCGACGTGAGAGTGTAATTACTCTACTTTCTATACTTTGCTTGTTCTTATACTCAGTGACCACTCTCTATTACCCTTAACATCACTGATCGTTCTCTCTCTCAGTGGATGTACTTTCTATCCTTTCGACCGCTGAATGGCACCCCTCTCAGAACTTTATTCAAGTGGTTTGATCGTCCGCTTGTCACGAATCGTAGCTTGAATTACCTAATCGAGGTACTCGACGTACATTTTCAGGATATTTGACGCCTAGCATAGATATTTTGATCCAAAACTGACCAGCTAGGCAATATCGAGTAGTTCAAGAGACATTCTCATTATGCACCTATCTACTCTAAGGGTTTCGAGCTTAAGGCTGCCGATAGGTAGTGGAAGGGACATATCACTAGCTGTCCATTTTCATGGCCAAGAATATCAGAGCTAAAGATGTCAAGATATAACTCGAGTTTACTGAGACTGGTAAAATATACTAGGCGTAGTTCTCGGGATCCTTGTTCAATCGTTCTGGTAGCTACGTAAGCTTTATTTTCAATGAAGATTGGGCTTATTTAGCGCAAGTTGTCTCCACTAACAATTAAGTGGCATGTGCCTATATGTTTAAATTGAGGTCAACCAAACTTAAAATAACTGACAAGACATATATTTCTTTATGTGGATACACTTTTCTTAGCTGAGAGTATGTATTTTGCTCAGGTTTGAAATTCCCGAAAGAAACATTTGAGAATTAGAGATAGACACATTATAGAGTATACATCAACAAAAGAGACGAAGGACCTCTCACCAAACAACTTTCAGACGTGTGATCTACTTCTTAATTTCTCCTTACAACCTTGAACTGGAAGTACTCTCCAGACAATCTTAACAAGACGCCAACTCGTCCTCTTATTTTACATCTGAAGCAAGAAAGGAAAGACGGTACAGCACCAATGTTATTTGAAACTTTCACCGAAGATGAGTAACCGTTTTTAATCATCACGATATTGGGATACGCGTAATGCACTTCCCAACCACGGGGAGTGTCAAAGTGATTAGTAATTACTTGTTCTTGCTTTGATCGACGGTACAGTCGTTGATGCCTGAGATCTTATTCGGGCTTCGTAATAGCGGAGGATAGTGTTTTTATCGTAGGTGGCCTTTGAGAGATGTGAGTAGGGCTCGCGGAGGACCAAATAAGTGGCACCGTGGAATAATTCTTCGACTAAGTTGACGAAATATTCTAATTTAGTGGATCAACTTAGAATATTATAACTATTTCGTCAAATATTTTAAGTAAATAAACCCTCTTAAGCTCTATTCAAAGTCGACCTATTATTTAGTTCAAGATTTGCGGGTAGGTGACTGCCACTTACTTTGTCCTCTGCGAGGTAGTGTTAGGAACCTATTTCTCTAGCATTGGACTCTATCATTCAGCGTCGATTTGATGGCGGAATTTCCTTTGCAGTGTTAAGCAGTAAGAGCCTTTACCCAGATCCCGCACAAGGAAGATATTATGCCACCCTCCTCGAAATGATTAGACACGCGCCGACATTCTGGCTCGAATTTGATGGTTAGTCTTGCTTAGCACTTTCCGATATTGCTGGTCCTTTTTCGTGATTGCTAACATCGTCAGGATGACTACCTAAGTAGTTTTCGCTTGCGATGATAGGTGCAGAACTATCGCATTAATTCCCGACAGATGACATTGGTATGATACTTCTTACTTTGTTGCGTGTGTTCTTGAAAGAACGAAATCGAATCCCGCTCCAGCACATAGAGACAGACTGTCATGAGAATCGGGTATGTGCCTTTAGAACCTGTTCTTCTTGTTTATCAGCTCAAAGGGAGCATCTAATCGAACCCTGGCCTTCCGTGCCAGAGGTAGTCAAAAATCTCAGTCGATTTTGATGTGCGTCCATGACCTCTTCGCGCCTCGTCTCCACGCAGCGAAAGTTGCCAACATCTACATTTTTGAGAAGCCCCTCATTATGCGCTCCTATACCAGCGCTCTTCACATCCTTGTACCTCTACGTCGTAATTCTCTGGTTCCATGAGATCTGCGCGCTCGGCTATGCCGCGCAGCTGGGAGGCGAGGAGTTGGACAACTGCTGAAAGCAAGTGGTTTTGAGGGGAAGTGCTGCCTGTTGATAGGCTGTAGACCCAGCAAGCATCGATGCGGAGAACACTCTGATAGAATTCGGGAATAGCAAGTATCCTGCCATCATAAAACCGTGAGCTGCATGAAAGAAGCAGAGAGCTGACTATGGAGACGCGCATACGAAAATCCAAATCTCTGGAAAGAATCAAGGTGTCTTCATTTACGAGACGCATGATAAATGTGTTCAGATGTGGGACTTCTAGCAACTTGCCACCTGAAGCCTCTGCTGTTGAGATGTCAGGAATAAGGACTGCGCAGCTGATATCTTGAACAGGCCAAACGGTCCGGCGGATGTAGCTCTGACATGCTGTACTGGCAATGTTGATTCAAGTCACTTTGCTGTTTTGGAATAGAAGCTATAATATAACGTTGTAGAATTGCATCTGGAACGCCTTCCTCAAGGTACCATTCCGAGAAGATGGCCAAGGTGGGACTCTAATGCGACAGCGTGACATGATGTATCAGCCGAGTATGAATGATAAGGCGAACGATGATTCTCTAACGGAAAGATGGTTAACCAGATACATATAACCTATCAGCAGCAGATATGACCATGGTAGAGAACCTTGTACTAGGGGAAGCGGACTATGATGCCGGCATATGTTACAACATCAACGAGTAGTATTGTCAAACCAAAGTCTGGAGAAGACTGGTGAGTTTATATACGGGTAGAGTTGGTCATTGGGCGGTTCATCTGCAGGTCGGACATTTCGCAGTCACATCCTGCACATCTGCTGCAAGTGTACGTCGATGCCATGGCCCTGTGTATCCGATTACGAGGGTACTAAACCGCGAACAGGTCATCGATGAAGTAGTGCCCGGAGCGGTCGTTCCTAGGTGACAATGAATCCTATGTCGCGCTGATCACAACTGATTGGTGGTTTACAATTGGAATTCGACCAGCTGGCATGTACAAAGTCTCTTCACGAGCTGAATATCACCCTTCGCAACCCTGCATATGTATAATACCACGACGGGGGCTTTGTAGTCTTCCGGGAAATAGCTGAAGTCCAAACCGGAAACCATTTTGGGATTTGCAAATCGCGGACGTATGAAATAGTTCGCCGAATTGGTGTTAAAGAACCTTGGTCGTTCGTCCACTTGACTTGCGGCTAAATGGCTTCCAGAAAATTAACTCTTCCAGGGCGACGAAACGGTCGAGTATGCTCAGACCACGATCGACATGTTGAGTATTGCTCGAGGTTGAGTTTCGTTTTGCGTAACGATGAGGCCAGACACAAGTGCCAGTGAAACCTTGGTACGACTATTGCTATTCTTTGGACCACGTACAGTAAGGGTCGTTGCGTGCTACATGCGCTTGCATGTCGAGCCATCAGGATTCTTTCAGATATTCGACAGAGTTGACAGGAAATTTCTCGATCGGTGCTCTAATTCTTAGACAACATCGCTTGTACCTATGCTCTATGTTCAGTGCTATATTTATAGGGAGAGTTCACAAACCTGTTTCGCTTCGCTCACTAACTCTGGAATATATACGACGTAGAAATAAGAGATGATATAATTTTTGATGGAGTACAAATTAATATGGGTTTGATCCTCACGGTAATGGGGGCTGATATCCTCTGTCCATAAGCAACCCCAAGAGCTCGAGAATTCCGACGTGCTGCTGGGTCCAAATAAACATCGAAGAACATGACCGTAAGGAGCAGTAATAATTTTCTAGCAAGACTGTACGCAAATCGTATGTGATGAGAATATCAAACTGAGTAATGGAGAAGAAAGGGTCAATACTATGTGCAAATTGTGCTTTGATTGTTGATAAATGTAAGGTTGTGAATATGGAAGCTCCGTCGCTCAAAAACCTAGGCGATCGGGTCGGGACGCATCACGTGCGTGCCCCTCCCGGATGACCCTCGGTTAAACATCGGTAGAATAGATAAAGCTCAAGCTCATCATTCATCGGCAGCCTCGCAAGGCCACCAACATAATGACAAGACAAGCTCGACGTCAAATCAAATAACATTCTACCACAAAACCACCAACTCACTGCCAGAACGATTCGGTCACGAACCTAATAAGGCGTTATGGCGATCGAGGTCGCCCACAATCCCCTTATTTCTAACCAGAAATCTACAGACAGCGGACTCCAGGTAGCGCTTCATCCTCTAGTGCTTCTCACAATATCCGATTACATTACAAGGCATACTCTTCGACAGCAGACTGGTCCGATAGTGGGAGCTCTGCTGGGGGAGCAGAATGGTAGAGAAATTACAATCGAACATGCATTTGATTGCCGCCTTGTGGAGGTAGAAGGCGATATTGTCCTGCACAAGGCATGGTTCGAAGAAAGACTACAGCAGAGTTAGTAAATAATTTGTAGTTTCGAACAATGTCTACTAATCATATTTTTTCATTCAGTAAAGGATGTACACAAAGTACCAGCTCTTGATCTGGTAGGTTGGTATACCATATTACCTACATCAGGTCCCCAACCTGCCCATCTTCCAGTTCATCGACAGATCCTAAACGAGTTCAACGAATCGGCAATTCTTCTTGGATTTCATCCATCAGCAGTCGTTGATGGACCAGTTGGGGGCAAGCTGCCTATCACGATCTACGAGAGTAATTACGAAGCGGAGGAGATAACACCCGATGGAGGAGAGGACAAGGAAATGACAGATGGGGAGCCACTACTGGGTCTGCGATTTAAGGAGCTTCCATATACCATTGAAACAGGGGAGGCTGAGATGATCGGTATCGATTTTGTAGCTCGAGGAGGCGGTAATGCAACAGCTGTGGATGGAACCGTTGCTGTCGAGAAGCCCGCATCATCCCCAGAGAAACCCAAGGGCAAAGGGACGATACGTGCTGCGAAAAAGTCAGACGACCAAGAAGTCGGAGCTTCGAAGAGCGAGGATCAGCACATCCTGTCTCGTGAAGATGAAGAATTAATTGCGTCTTTGACCACCAAGGCAAATGCGATTAAGATGCTACGAAGTCGGATCGACCTGATATCGGTCTACCTTCGGAATCTGCCGCCTTCATACATATCGAGTTCGGTCCCAGAAGGAGTTGAGCCGGACGATCAAAAGTACACCCCTGTCAACCACTCTGTCCTCCGTTCCATCCAAGCGCTACTCACCCGTCTAAGCCTGCTTATTCCTGCAGACAGTGCCGCTTTCGAACAGGAGCTATTATCCGAGCAGAACGACGTCAACTTAGTGTCCTTACTGAGCACCATAACCAACAGCATTAAAGACGTTAGAGAAATTGGGAAGAAGTCCGCCGTCATCGAAGCCGGAAAGAGCAGTAAAAATAAAGGCAGTCAGGGAATATGGGATGGGCAAGGCTCTGGAGTCTCAGGCGTTGGTGACTTGCTTTCTTGATTGCATCTACACCAAAAGTTCCTCCACGGCATCTTTGACATTTGGCGTTTAGATAGGAGTAGACTTGTCCAAACCGGCGTCGGATGGTTTTTACATAGCGGAACGGGACCATGAAATATATGATAATGAGATGAATTATACTCATAAAGACATCAAATCTGTTCGCAAAGACTCCGAAATCTACTAAAACAAAAAGCCGCCGTCCCAAAGTATACCCAGAAATCCCAAGCCCTTCCTTCCCTCGATCCCAAATTTTATATCCCATAATCCCAAGATCTATCTAAGCCTCAATTACAACCTTCAGAACCAATTTCCCATCATTGTCTACCGTCCGACCAGCCAGCTCAAAAGCAGCTTTGGCAGCCCCAAGCCCTTTAAATTTATGAGTGACCATATCATCCAGACTTGGAATTGCCATGGGTCCTTTGGCACCGAGTAATCTGATACCAGTCTGATATGTGTTTGCGTATCTGAAAATGCCCAAGATATCGACCTCGCGCAGGTGAGCGGCAGAGAGCGGAACAGTCTGGATAGGAGTGCCCATTCCAACCATGATAACTTTGCCGCCGGGTTTTGTGGCATAAAGCGCGGTTTGCATGCAGACTTCCTTTCCGGTACACTCGAACGTGACATCGACACCTTCATCCTCGTCTTCTTCAAGCGTAACCATGTCGGCTCTTGGGACGGCGAGTACTTCAGCGGCCATTGCTTTCGCGCCGTCGAGACGATCACTAAGACTGCTGTATGCGGAGATTGGAGTCATGATCCCGTCACATGAGACTGGTGTAGAGGTGCCATCGGTAAAAATGGAGGAGGAGGATGAGCTTGAGTGAAGTGGTTTAGGGACGACGAATCCGTGGGTTGCGAATCCTTTTGATAACGCATACTCGACGCGACCTTCATCGACGTCCATGATGGTGACAAAGGTACATCCGGATTGACGTGCCATAGCTGCGACTAGGAGACCCACGGTGCCAGCCCCAATTACTAGAGCGGTTGAGCCTGGTATTGGTGCTGCCCTGTTGACGGAATGTATGGCGACTGAAAGGGGCTCCAAAAGTGCTGCTGCATCGAATGACACATGATCTGGGATCCTGAATAGATGATTAGCGAATGTTCAGATTTTGATAGAAAATTCAGCTTACTTGTGACACCAGATGGCTGGATGATTTATTCTCTCCTGGAGTGTACCCTGAAAATGAGGTACGCTTTTCGCACTGCTTCTGAATCTCATTTTCTTACATAAGTTGTACCTTCCTTTGCGGCAGATGGTACATTGACCACATGGTATGCCGACTTCAAGAGCAACTCTATCACCAAGTTTGAAGCCATTGACTTGAGGACCGATTCCGACAACAACACCTGATGATTCATGTCCGAGTGACAATGGAGCACAAGCGCAGAGGTCACCGTTGGCGAACTTCTTGTAGTAGCTGACATCTGAGCCGCATATGCCGGTCGACCTGATCTGGATTTGTACTTCCCCGCATGCTGGATCTTCGATAGTTCTCGTCTCCTAAGTGATTGGTCAGAAGTGAAATGAGAGAACCGGATTGATGGGAATGATGCAGGAGCTTATGAAAGGGGATTTTTCTTACTAAGCGCAGGTCGAGTTTTCCATGCAGTACCGAGGCGTTGACCACAGATTTGGACACAGGGAAGCTGTGATTGTGACCCGTCTGCTGCTGCTGACTTGATAAGAGGATCGGAAAGCATCCCGAGTCGGCAGAGGGAGCCATACTGCACAGCAAAGATGACTATAATCAGGGGAAGACTTAGATTCTGTTAGTCAAGCAAATAGACTTGAACCAACACGTAAAATGCGTATTTGTGGGGGACTGACGAACGATTTGGAGAGAAGGCCTCCACGAAGAGGGAAAGTACGTGGGGGTTTATAAAGAAAGGGCAGGAGGGAGAGCGGTATGTCTGCTTCCTAGTAGCAATGTAGCTCCTTGCCATGATAGTACAAGTAGCGCTACCCTCGAAGCACCCGGATATTACCACTCAGAGAGCTCCCAGCTATCTTTCTAATCTTTACTCGAAGGCGATTCATAATCTCGGGTTATCTTGCAGGCACAACACTGGGAAATCAAGAGTTTCCTATTCGCGAGTACATGTAGAGTCCAGGGTATTGCAGTGACTGCACAACGCACATATTGGGAGAACTAGAAACAAGCTAGGACTTGTCGTCTGAAGTGGACTCGCCGTCCTTGAGCACCGCCGATACTAATGGCAGCTATGGAGCTACCCCTGACAGTGAAGCAGAAGAGACACGAGGGACCCTAGGCGGCTTTCGTCTAATAGCCCACTAGCAAACATTACTGGACAGAGTGTGCTGATATAAGAGGTTGACATGGCTCTTATCAATGGAAAGCTATGCAGTTTTGGCTTAAGCGGATGCAACGGCTCCTGCTCCTGGGGTTTCGGTACATAACTCTAAACCATATAGGTACCCCAGAGTTTAGTCAAGCATGGCTCGATGACACTCTGGAGGTAGTCAATTTTACCGCTCCCTGTGCCTACCACTACCGAGGAGTGAACTGTTCACCCCGGAGGCAGAGGATCCCGTCTCGAGTTATCAATGGAGTGCCAAAAAAACGGAAACTTGGATAGTGTGCTTGGACAAGTAATGCTGCTTGGGCTATTTGCTTCTGATAGACAGCACAACTGCGGATGCGGGAAGACGGAGAATTCGTGCCACGAATGTGAACGTTGATAAAGCGGTGTTCAGAAAAACAATATCAATGATAGCGCTTGCTACTACTGCATGGCTGCTGTGAGACAATCCCACAAATTCGTCATTGTCCATGTAAGCGGTGACAGACAAAGTTTGTGCGCCGACTTGCAGAGCTCAGGAACCCGCTTTGATGTCGTGGCAGAGGCAAGAACATGAGATGTTCTTCGACGCCCCGCAGCAGCTCCGAGCAATGCCCAGCGAATACAAAGGTACGGTACCCACTTGCAAAGACCTCGGGCACAGAATCAAGAGACGAGAGAGGGCGAAAACGAAACGGAAAAAGACATCTCAATGAATTGATTCGACCAGATAATTCAATATTTTTTCGGAGCCTAAATGCCCGCGGCTCTAATGATGTGGAGTGAAGTGACCCCTCGTGCATGGTTCAGAGGCTGTCCTGAGGCGAGCGAGTAAGCATTGTCGAACGGCTTTGCAGGGGCGTTTAGGGCTAGGGAGAGCACATTGTCGATACCCGACTGGAACATGATTGTCAGGATTTTCGAAGATTATAATTGCTCAGGATAACGACATATCAGATATCTGGTCCTAGTGACGTGGCGGTGTAGCCATCCTAGCCATCCTACCCATCCGTTGTACGGGCAGTTCTTCGAATTGATATCATTGAGTTGGTTTCTTGTTGAATGCACAGGAATTCCTACATATCCCTTCTATCGCATGTCGTCAATCCGACAAGCGAGACGTGAATACCGGGGGAGTACAGCCTACAGTGGTGGCAGGGCTCTTACCGTCGTATCAACCCCTCGCGATTAAACCAGCTATCCCGCATTGTCGGGTTTGGGCCAGTATCAGAACGTGCTGGAATAATTTAGTGGAATCGGATGCAATGGTTGAGCGGGTTGTCACCTACCTCGTTGCGAGCCGAGATGCAGCGTTCCGTGCATCAACTCTATCCTCATCATCTTCCTCCTTGACCCCCTTAAGACCTCCTATACTCCCACCGCTGAGAGCACGGGCACGTCCCGGTACCTGCTCATCTTCTCCGTTGGCATCCTCAGCGACGTTGGCCATGAAACTGCCTGATATGCTTCTGTTGAGGCCATCAGGGCGCCGGGGTACACCGCTCCATGCATCCCCCTTTGGCCCTTGACTCGCCGCTAAACTGGCACGTCGCGCCGCAGGATGCGCCTCGCGTCCAAGTCGACTCAAGCCACCGGAAGAATCGATGGCCCGGATGTCGGGCCTGATCGTCTCTAACGTTGCTAGTGTGCGTCGTTCTGCCTCGATCTCCCTTACAGCGTATTCTCTGATACTCAGTCGCAAATCTGCGGCTGTTCTTGCAAACCAACGGCGCTGCTCCTGAAGTAGATTAGAAGTCACACGCTGCGTCTTCCCTAGTAGGTAAAGCTCGTTGCTCCGTGCCTCGTCCAATGCAGAAATAGCTTCATCCACCTTATCTCGTCGTACAGATGAGCTTGCCTTAAGCCTGTCTGCAGCGCTCAGCTTGCTCCTGGTTAGCTGTTGGGCTTGCAGGAGTTCGCGGAGGAGAATGTGGCGGTTGGTTAAGGTTTCTTTGACAATGAAAGCATCCTGGGAGTGATACTGCAGAGGGTCCCCAATAGTAGTCGCCTCAGCTGTACCCTGTGCAGCGTGGTAGTCTCCAGTGGTTTGTATCGTTTTGCCCAGCTTTCGATAAGCGTTCGCGAGACCAGAATGTGGTTCTTGAACATTCATCGCTCCAAGTTTCACGCCGAAGTCGGACTCGGCAAGTCCCAAGCCTACGTCCAGTTAGCAATTTTCCGCCAGTATCATGTCATTACAAACCTCTTCGCGCTTTTACTAGCTTGTCTACCTTGTGACCTGCGTCCATCGTACCAAGATAGAAAAGTTTCACCACAGGTCTTGCATCTTGCAATTCTGGTGTATCATCAGGAGGAGGCGCAAATTGTTTGATTACTCGTCTTCTGACGCCGGTCGCCGGTTGCTTTCTTTTTAACATTGGGCTATAGCCAAAGTCGCTCTCCACGAAAAGAACCATTTCATCATCCTTCATCAACACTTCGTTTGAACAAACGTAGTTCAGCCATCTTTGCAGAGATGCTTTCACGCGTGCCTCATCCTCATCCGTTCCAGCTCCAGCCGATGTTAGCGCTGGTGGTACTGCCGGGACAATCGCTTCAGGGTTCGATGATATTAAGTGGTCGGCAAGTTTGATGAATTCAGAATGTGTTCTTCGGACATCGCGGAACTGGGTTGTTCGGAATTTTGGAAGATTGGTCTGCCAGTATGATTAGCAGGGTTCCGGCTCTACGTGAATTTGACAAGCTCATACATGTACATCGAATCGCAGGATTGGGTCTTTCCTCCCAGTCCGTTCAAGGCCAGTAATCTTGGCTTGTAATTTGTATTGGGGTCCTTGAGGTTGTTGTTGATGCGCCTGCCGCGCACTCGAGTGGTATCGCTGAGGTTCGGATCGGTGCTGTTGTTGCTGCTGTACTGGTGCTTGTTGAGTAGGTAATCTCTGTTCCGCTTGGGTTTGAGGGGTAGAGTCTGCTGTATCAGGCCTTTGACTCTCGCCGTCCGTTGCCGAATATGTCTCGGTGCTACTCTCTGGTCTGTTGTAAACACCGCCAGCCATTGTTTCGTCTCCTGAAAATGCTCCGTTGGATTGCTGATTCGTGCCGTACGGTATGGGTGATTGTGGTGTCTCCTCTGAGTTTCCATAAGCGGTATTCCTTGCATGTCTGGGAGATGCCACCGGCGAGGAACCCCATGGAGAGGCACCCGCTGGGTTATCAGCGTCATTAATCGAGGTCGAATAATCCATCGTAGCTCTGGGGAAAGAGTTTCGGGGACCCGCGGGGCTGTAGCTAATTTAGTGAGGTTGCGGTTCTCAGTCGTTCAAATGACGTTGCGGCCAGGATGAAAGAGGTTCTCTTGCTGTTGGTCGTTGGCAAGTGGCATCGGCAAATTTAGATTGCCATTCTGTGAGGAATTGAAGCTTGTCGAATCGTCGATTATTACTCCGTTTACTGTTGTGTATGATTGTCAACACATCCAGCCTGGAAGAGCTTCCGCAGGTCAGCACCTGGATATCGGTCCGACCCACTTCACAAGCGCGCTTGACCAGATTTAGGCGCATCACTAGCGAGCACAAAATATTTGAGAGACAACACCACGTACCTGACCGAATATATCATGTGATGAATTCATTGATTGTAAGAAACTGCTGTCCATCATGGCATCCGATTTCGAGGTCTACTGTTTTCCGTGATGTAAACCGACCAAGCCTGGCGGGCGCTTTGCTTCGGCGTGCTTCCAGTGCTGTTGGTGATCAACAAGAACCTCAAATCCAAAAGACTCGTAACATAGGCATTATCGCTCATATCGATGCTGTAAGACTTTTCGCTCCGAAGAATCTTTTTGCTCTGATTTCTGATCTAGAATATAGGGGAAAACAACGACGACCGAGCGTATGCTCTATTACAGTGGGAATACTAGACGAATAGGAGGTATGCATCAGTCGATCACGTTAAAATACAATTGAAGCAAGCTTACTGTAGCTCTACAGATGTCGACGATGGCTCTACAGTTACGGATTTCCTTCCAGCAGAGCGCGCTCGTGGAATAACTATCCAATCTGCAGCCGTGACTTTCCACTGGCCACCATTAGGAACAACAACGCCCACTAAACGGGAGTTGCCAAGGGCACAAGTAATTCATACTATCAACCTGATCGATACACCTGGTCACTCGGATTTTACTTTTGAAGTTCTTCGGTCTTTGAGAATTCTTGACGGTGCAGTCTGCATATTAGATGGGGTGGCAGGTGTAGAAGCCCAAACCGAAAAGGTGTGGACTCAAGCCAATAGATATAGTATTCCAAGGATCATTTTTGTCAACAAATTAGACAGAGATGGTGCCACCTTCCAAAGATCTGTGAAAGAGATCGGTACTAGGCTTCGAGGCTTCCCAGCAGTTTGCCAAATTCCTTGGTGGGCTGGAGGCAAGGGTAGATTTACTGGAATTGGAGACGCCGTCAATCTTTGCGGCCTTGAGTGGGCAGAGGGAGGTGATGGCAAGGCAATTCAGACTTTTACTCTGGATGGACTTGTGGAAAAAGATCCTGGTTTGCGTGAAGAACTAATACAAGCTCGTATCGCATTGGTTGAGGCATTGTGTGAATTTGACGAAGAGCTTTTATCAATCTGGATGGATTGCAACGATGATCCGATGCAAGTTCCTCCCCAGGCAATCCGCGATAGTCTGAGACGATGTATCGCCGATGGCTCTGGGAAGCTCATCCCCGTGTTTGCAGGCGCTAGCTTCAGGAACATTGGTGTTCAGCCTCTGCTAGATGCCGTCAACGATTACCTTCCAGCTCCAATAGAACGACCAGATCCTGACATAACACTGGGAAGCGAGGAACATAGTCTCTCTGACCTTCTCAACGGCAAGATCTTGACAGACAGTTCAGATCAGAAAGCTCTAGCAAAAAGGACTCAATCGACAAAAGCGCTGGTAGCGCAGATAGAGTCCTGTGCTCTGGCTTTCAAGGTTGTCCATGACCCCAGGCGTGGAGTTCTTGTTTACGTTCGAGTATACTCCGGCTCTATCAAAAAGAATGCCGCAACATGGAACACAAATTTACATGTCATGGAGCGCGCCCAAAGACTCTTACAGATGCAGGCGTCTGATGCAGTTGAATTACAACAGATTTGTGCCGGCCAGATCGGGGTTATTGCTGGGTTAAAGCATGCTCGAACTGGAGATACCTTGGTTGCTTGGCCTGGTAACAATCCTAAGAGCGGGCCTCCTGCTCCTTTGAACACTTTACAATTGCGTCCTATAGATGTTCCACCTCCGGTATTCTTCGCAGCTATTGAACCTAACAGTCTAAGTGAAGAGAGAAATGTTCGCGAAATCCTACGCATGCTCCTAAGGGAAGATCCCAGCTTGCACGTTGACATCGACGAAGAGTCAGGTCAAATATTATTAAGTGGCATGGGAGAATTGCATCTGGAAATCGCTCGAGATCGACTGGTCAACGACTTCAAGGCTAAGGCGACGATGGGAGATATTGAAATCAGCTATCGCGAGTGTGTACTTGCCGCATCAGACACTCACCGAGCACTTTTTGATCGTGAAGTTGCCGGTAAGAAGGGCAAAGCAGCATGCGTAGCGACCATCGAGCCTTTCGATGAATTCGCAACACCCCCAAAACAAGACTACACAGTCGTGCGCGAAGGTAATCACATAACTCTTCGTGTCATAGGCTCGAACGCCTCAGACGGTCCACTCGGTTCTTCCGCCTTACCACTAGATCTACCACTTCCTAAAATTCGCGAGGCACTCATCAACGGCGCTGTTGCCGCTCTGGCTCGTGGACCACGTCGAAGCTTTCCCCTACACGCAAGTCATGTTACGCTGACCGTTGATCCCACCACCGACATCTTTCCTTCAGAGACATCACCAGCTGCAATATCCTCCGCGGCTCGTCTCGCTGTCAAAGCCGCCATGCAAGATGTATTCCAGAATGACAATATTGGTCTTATGGAACCAGTAATGAATGCAGTAATATCCTGCAACGAAGGAACTTTAGGCGCGATAGTTCATGACATATCGTCTGCTCGTGGCGGGCACGTTATGTCTCTTGAGAGCGAAGGTAACGACGATAGTAGTGATCTTCCAGCCATAGACCCGAGTCGAATCTATGCGCCTGCTGATCCATTCGCATCTGGAGGAAGCCTAGGTACAGACGGTCCAGGTCAGCAGAGACAGGTCACGGCAAGGGTGCCATTGAAAGAGATGGTCGGCTACCTAAAGCATTTGAGAAGTATAACGGGTGGCAGAGGCACATTCGTCATGACTGTTGACAAGTTTGAGAAACTCTCCGGACCAAGAGAGAAAGCGGTGTAATGTATGATCATCTTGTATTTTTATTCTCACGGCGTTGAGAAGCATGTACCATATTAAACAAAAAGCTTTCAACCTCCGTCACTAGACAAGTTACAACACCAACTCATCCAAACCCTCCGATCTCCCAAACTCTCACTCACTCACCCAACACTCAAACCCACCTTCCAAATCGCTTCCTCCAACGTCCTCCTCAGACTCTCCAGCTGCTTCCTAACCACAACCGTCTCCCGAGTCGGATACATATTCTCTGTCAACACCGTCAGATCCACTAATTGCTTCCTCCCCTTCTCGAAATCTCGCAGGATACTCGCTTTTCCTTCCGTGGAATGGGTGTAGGACTCCATTTTTGAGGCGATGAATCTCATGTGTGAGTGGATTTTGTATTGGATGACGAGGAGGGCTTGGAGTGGTAGATCGATTTGTGGGTGGGTTGAGGGGTTGGACATTTTCGGGGGTGTTTGCTTGCCTAGATGGGTGTTGTGAGAAGGAGGAGTTGGAGTGTGATGGAGTTGAGGGTGATGAGAACTGGCGGTTTTACTTTTTGAAATTCTCGTGTGGTTTCAAGATGGAGTTTTGCAAGACTCTATCTTTGATTTGATCACCTCTTTAGGATCTGGTCAGCCATAAGTGCCTGTCATGGTCAGAAGCTTTTGACTTACATGAAAGGACTATTAACACAGAAGGGTCGTAAACAAAGATCATCTGCTACTCAAATCTTTCAAACATTAGCATGTCTGGTAAAGCAGTTTCAATACGGATTTTTGAAAGATCGAGGTACTTTATATCGAGCTGAGAACCGTTGATGTCACCGTTTGCCTTTCACAGTTTAGTCGAGCTTTGGAAACATTCACTCTATATTCTCATTCACTGCTGAATACCAAAAGTGACAAGAAATAAAGCTTTCTTGGCTTTCAGATATGCTTCCCTTTTCCATGTAATCTTTGGATGTCTTTGTTTTACTTTCCACCCTATATTAAATAACACAAGATGAAATTGAGTTATAAGTGAATACACATATCAAGTTCGCCTCAACAGTTATCTTCCTCTTTTCACCAAATATCCTCAAACACCCAACCCATACATCTCTCTATTATCAACCAAACAAAGTCTATTATACAGGAGACCATCAAATTGATTTTCCCACTTTATCAGAAGCATTCTGCTCTTGCCTCCCACTTTAACTATAGTCAGCCTTCTTTATTGGATGGAAAAAAGGCTAGCTGACATAGTGAAGCAATTGATCTCTTC
The DNA here is from genome assembly GCF_000409485.1 of Glarea lozoyensis ATCC 20868. Taxonomy (NCBI): domain Eukaryota; kingdom Fungi; phylum Ascomycota; class Leotiomycetes; order Helotiales; family Helotiaceae; genus Glarea; species Glarea lozoyensis. The sequence goes on along the minus strand of NW_007361003.1, from coordinate 823,294 downwards.
TTTCAAATGCAAAACAATGGAAAGACTAGATAATGTGATATGCGAGAGAAGGGTTTATTGTAATCTCTCAATAAATACCAGCATATCATAGATTTTCTTCCAGATTGTGGGTTTAAGTGAATAGCTACAAGTGATGTCACTATCATCTCAATTACTTCTACAAACGTCGGAGGCTGACATTTATGGTACGACTGGCCTGCTTAGGTTGAGAGAGACTTGCAAAGCTTTGTTTCTCCAAGCCTTTGGTCTCTACAGGAGTTTTAACACAAGGTTCTGTTGAAGACTAAATGACAACGAAACGAACATGGTTCTTCACGTGCGTAGGTTTTTAATTAACAAGGTTTTGAGATCCAGAGGATACGCTTATTTAAATGGTTGATTCGTGTATAATTTGTCGTTCTAAGTGGTATAATAAAGTATCTAAAAGTAAGTTCTATCCCAACTCCTCTATTTATCCCATCCAAACACCTCGCTAACTTTGTTACTCAGAAAATCACTTATTAACATCTCCTCCATCGCCATCTCCTCTCCTCCACCACATCTTCGTCATAATCTAGTATCCTTCGCCTCTAACTTTAACCACCCCCTCAACAACCAACCCCTCCCTAACCATCCTATCCCTCGTAACCTCATCCACCACCATCCTCTCCGCAAGCCAACTGTCAAAACCACGCTTCTCCCCTTCTTTCCCTCCAATCTGGAAATCCCACACCGTAATCGTCGCCGTACGAAGCGAAGGCAGCGTGAGCAATGGCGAAGTCCAAGGATGAATATGCCAATTCGGCTCCCGTTCAAGAGCCACCACATCAAGCGGAGCAACCTCACTCTCAGCCAACCTCTCAGACGTAGGAATCCTCAACCTCCCCCCATGACTCCCCCAAACCCTCAACTCCAACCCCCACAACCCCGTCATCTCCCGTCTCACAAACTCGCACAACCTTACCCACCGTCCATCCACACCCGCAAACACAGTATTCCCCTCCTCATTACTCAGCACACAATGAATCTCCTTCCCCAACCGCACATGCCGCACCACGCTCCTCGCGACGCTCGAACGTGCCGAGAAAAACGAGATCAGCGCATCGCTATGCGTGCCGAAATCGAAGATCGCGTCTTTGTGCCCGTAGAGGAGCGATTCGGCTTCTGCGTGGGTTTGGCGCGAGCAACGGAGGATTTGGGGGTAGATGCTGGCGGAGGGGAAGGAGGTGTGGTGGTTTGTGGTTAGGATTCTGTATTTTGGGGGATGGGCTGGCGGAGTGCCAAACGGGTAGGTGGAGGATGGTGGGGAGGAGTTGAAGAAGAGGCCGGAGGGGCGCGTGTCGCTGACGATCGTGTGGGTTCGTGGGGGCAGGAGCTCATGGTAGATTTTAAGACGGAGTTCGATGGGCAGAGCGAGGAAGGGGAAAGTTGGGCGTTTGTATGGGGGTTGTTGGGTTGTGCTTGAGAGAGGTTTGGTGGGAGTGAGCGTTGTAGTTGTGGAGGGGAGCGTTGATATCGCCATGTTGTATCTTGGAGTGAGAAAACGATACTATGGGAAGGAAAGGTTGGGTAGGGGGAGAGATGGGTATATGAATGTTGGCAACATACTTACTCATCATCAGATTATGCATCATCAAGGCTGAAAGCCCTTTTCCCTCTGCTAACGTGCGTTACTGGGTTTGCAAAAGAAATCATCCAACGGTTGAAACCGACCAACCGTCCGATAAGCAAAAGCATGGACCAACCCGCAGATTTAGAAGGATTCGAATGCTTCGAAAGTGGGCTCACTTCCGGCCCAATGTCCGAAAATGGGTTTCGTATTCTCCGATTTCATGATTCGTGTTCGCTTTGACGTCTTTAGAAAAAAAGTATAGCGGTGACGACTGCGTGCCGACTACTAGTATTTTTCCTCGGTATTTGTTTCTTGTGGATTTTGGGATTTGTTGAGGGATTCTAAGAATAGTTTGTTTTAGTGTTGACCGCTACTTGTGTCGGAAGTATTCTTGATCTTGTAATGTTAAGGGTTTGGAATGAAAACTAAACGGAGGTTAGGTGGGATAATGTCATGATGATGTCTGAGATGAAAATTTATCGGGGTTTTCTCACACAGTATGGGGACTTTCCGTTTGCTGAAGATTTCTCTAGTTTGGTCGCTTGTAGTACGTTAATCTTGATATCATTGCAACTATTCCCAGATCTGCTGAGGGATGCGGAAATCCAAAACCAAACATCGGTATTCAAACTCAAAATCACAAACAACATCTCTTACGCCTCAACCAGTAACTCCTCTCTCAAAAACTCCGTAAAGCCACTCTCAATCGACGCCGAAAACGCAGCAAAGAATGCCATCGCAGAAGAATGCGAAGGAGGACAATGATGAATCTCCGACCTCACATCCAACTTCCGAATCCCTCTAATTGATAACAACTCCCAAACCCATTCCAACGCCTCATATTTCACGCTCGACAAAGTCCTAAAATCCGATACCGAATACTCTGGTAACCCGTCCCATCCCAGACTCGGTCTTCCTCCTTCAACAGTCAAAACCAAACTCCGGATTTGCATGTCATTTTGTAGAAACTCGCATACATTACTCCATTCACATCTATCGTAGTCGCGACTGTAGACAGAGCCCTGTTTCAGCAGTGAGATCTCCTGGATCAATGGTCTATTCTCTTTCGTGATATCCGAGAAGAACGGAACGATAGCCTCAATATCTCGTCCGAAACTAAAAGTGTGCCGTCCGTAAAGTAGATAGGATGTTTCTTCATGAATGATGCGATTGACTCTCATGATAGAAGTGTGCATCTCCACGTCTGAGACTAGGTGGTAGGTTGTAGGTGAACTCTGTCGGGTCAGGTCCCTTCCTAATACCCTATAGCTGCTTCGACATGGCGTTACTCGACGTTTGAATATTTCTGGGTTTTGGTTTTTGATTTCTAAGGTCGTTTGATTCTTGTCGTCGAGGAGGAGATTATATATTTGTAGACGTATCTCGCTTGGTAGGCCGAGGAAAGAAGCTTGTTGTTCTGCCATTGTCGATTTTGTAGCTGCGGTCGGAAATGGAGGAGCTTTCAAAGGGGCCAATAAATCTCAGGGTAAACCCTCAATTCGACACTACCATATCGTGCACAAGATGTGTTCGGAACCGATTGATGTTTGAGATCAATCCAGAAATCGCAACAAAAAAATGAGTAGCCATCAAGGTCCCCCCACCATCTCACATCACCATCATAGCCTCTCTGGTACCCGCGCTAGGGCTAAAGATGTCGTGATATCAACCAGATTGGACGAAAAGCAAGGGGGAAATAACCACAATCTCACCGCTAAGATAGTTGTGATAGATAACCGTGTCAGCGCCCGACAGATGCGATATGACGAGGTCACGAATGCATGGCTAAGACTGGGATATCCTAGGTAGTGCTCCGGGAGGTGGGATGAGTGGGACGCCAAAATACTTTCGGCTTGCTGGTCGGAGTCGTGTTGCCGAAGGAAGATGGGTTTTGGCGGAAATGGCATTGCCCGACTTGAGCTAATTGACCTTCTTCGGAACGTTGAAATACATGCAATTGGTATCTTCAGTCAGTCACTTCTGAAAAGTGTTCTTAGTACTTTCGTATCCACCTATACGTCAATGGAGATGTTAAGCGGACGTATGCAATTGTATAGGTTGATGATCGAGTTTGCTTTCAGAGTAATAAAAGACAACCTCCTTCAAAACACAAATTCAATGATATTTTGATAACAAGACATGTTAAGCGTTAAAATTGCTTACACATTGTATGACAACAGTATAACGAGACTGATTCTGCAAGCAGAGAACTAAGCTATGGATTTGAGTTATGCACTTCACCATGGGCTTCTTATTTACCCACACACCTCGAGTAGTAAAATGTCGATTATGTGGAAATATTGCTAAGCAACGTCCTCACAAGAACTCCCTAGTAAAAACTCCTTTCGGATCCCATTTCTGCTTCAGCTGTCGCAATTTTAAGATCCTATCAGCGCCACCATAACGTCGTTCCACAGGCGCACCCCGGTTGGTGCTTGCATAGTCAACGTAATTGGCTTCTTCCTGATCTTTTCTTATAGCCGCGATAGCTCGATTCTGAAAGTCCATAACGAGGTCTCGGTTTTCTGCTTGATGGTACCAAGAAAAGGTATTTCTGCACAAGTATTGTTGTTAGAAAGGCAAACTCACTAGAGGAACTCGTGAATCCACTTACAACCAAATAAAGATATCTTGGTGGCTATATGCCGATTCCGATACTACTGGCTTTGATACTGATGTGTGCCATTGGATCAAATAACTCGACGGTCCAGCATCCGCGCAAGTGCTCAATAATTCCTTGTACACTTCCACAACCTGGAGGAAGTTTGCAGTCTTGAAGTCCGAAATGCCAACCAGGTTGAAGTGCTTAAAGTCTCCTTTAGCACAAGCATAATCTATTGCATGTTGATATTCGAAGAACAGCGGGTTGGAAGACGACATCATTGAAGGTCCTAGATCTGACAATGGCTGGAAGAGGCTTAGAGCTCTCTCAGGATCCCCCATAAAACGAGGTGCTACAACTAGCATGGGTTGAAATGCTGGGGGTGGAGCAGCTAGGACGATTGAACCGGCCGTATTGTATTCTTCATTTGCCATTATCGGCTCCAAAACCTTGCACACTTCTTCAGCACGGTCCAAGGTGTAGATGAAAGTGCCAGCCCAGTGAGATCCATCATCAGATCCCAGGATCGACAGTGGAAAGGTTTTGAGTGATAACTCTAGTACGATGCCAAAATGGCAACCAGATCCTTTTATTGCCCAGAAAAGATCTGGTTCAAGATTCTCGTTGGCTCGGACGATGCGGCCATCTGCCAGAGCTACTGTTGCTTCCGTGATCTGGTCACAGGCATATCCAGCCACTGCTGTCAAAATGCTAATCCCGCCACCCAGGCAATACGGAATTACACCGACAGTATTCCCATTCGCAACGGCTATGAGACGTTAGACCCAGTAAAATGTCAGACCTTTAGGAATGAACGAACTGGTGCAACGACCGGCTTCTGAAAGCGTGGCAGCCAATTCGTTCGTCAGAACTGCGCCAGCGACTTTCACAATCTCGTTCTCATTATCCACCGTGATCTTGTTCAACATTCTTAGGTCCAGAATGAACCCTGGGCTACTAATAGTTGACCAAGGGCTGTGGCCTCCGCTCACGGCTACAAAAGGAATTTCATGTTCGCTTGCGACTTCAATCTGCTACAGTGTTAGTGATGTTCTTCACTGATGTACAAATCTTCCACATATTGTGACAGCTATGTTTTATTTCTCACTTACGATAATTCCGACGTCAAGATAGGTGGACGGACAAAATATCGCTGTTGGTACCTTGACGTCTACATTAGACCATCTCTCAAGACATTTTTGGAAACCGATGTCTTCGGGATCGCAGAAAATCTCAGCCCCTAGGGAGAGCTTGGGTCTGAGTAAAGAGATGAACGATGAAATCGACATATTTTTTGGTGTTTGAATGGCGGACGGTCATCCAGTTTGAAGCCGGGAAGGCTGGAATTTCAATGGCAATAGTACGTACGTTTTACGTACATTGCGGAACACTTTGCAGTGTGCTTCCCTTCAGTTTCAGGCATAATTTCTCTATTGCTTTGTGATCAAGTGTTCTGAGTGGTGAGAAAATAGTGTACTGTGAGCAGTGGGAGCCGTGGACATGAAGGAGAGACGGTTTGGGAGCTTGAATGTGGTTCTGTTACCCAATTAGACCGCTATGATAACGATATTGGCCACTATGGCTCTTCTTAACAAGGGAGTAATTGTAAGCCATGTTTTGAAAACTTCTGTAGAATATTACAACACCTGACGTTGGGAGGTCGATGGGGATAACTAGGTAGCCGATAGATATGGGGTGCACGTGATATGGGACATGGTGCCTGTCGGATCCGGTCAAAGACAGAGCGGGGACAGAAGCGAGCTCCATGGAAACCTTATCTCCGGCGTTCTTATTCCACCCAGTACCTTGGTTCAACGCTCATGCAACGGCGGCAGAGAGCTTTGTTTTCACATGTCGCAATATGTTTCTTTTGCAATCTACTGCACTCATGATGTTGCACATGTTGCGGCTTAACAGCTAAATTCCTCCAATCCTCGGGTCGTTTGCCTAGGTAGAATTCGAAATGTTGGTGTTCCCAGCCACTCGATTTCAACACCACAATTCCAGCCACTCGAAAACATTTGCACTTCCCAACCCCTCGCGCATTTTCTATCGGGTAGGCGCATATAGCATATAATACTAGGAACCCTCATTTCGTGGTAAGCTCCTCTCCATACTTTGGTCAATCTCAGATCGTGGGTTTCATTCTACTCTCAACTCCTCCTCACCTCACATCTTCTCCCAATATCTCAAGATGAAGCTCACCAGCTTTGCTTTCGCTCCCTTCTCGCTCTCATGTCTACTCTTCACAGCTTCTGCTCTGCCATTTCCTGCAAAGGACTTGTTCGATTTGAGACCTCTCCTCGCAAGAGCAACTTACTCAGTTGTTCCTGTTGATGGTGGTCCGGAAACTACTAGCAGTGCAGATGAATCTCCCACTCGTACAACCGTTGTCTCTACCATTATCCAAACTCCAAGCCCAAAGACAACGACAGTAGTGCAGACCGACAGAACAACTCTACCACCGTCTCCTACGACAAATATTGTCATATCCACTTCGACTACCACTACCACAGTTCAATCTGATCGAACAGAAACCAGTATCCTGAGTATCCCGTCGACTACGACCACCACAGTCCAATCTGATCGAACAGAAACCAGCATCCTGAGTATCCCTTTGCCTACCACGGTCACCACAACCGCTGGCTATTCGATAGTGAATATCGGCAACTCACCAACTGTTACTCTTGAAATACCAATAATCGTCGTATCCTCTGGTTCCGCATCGGCACCAGCTTCGCAGTCAACCACTTCCAATTCCAATGGCAACGCTCAAACCTCTAGCACTGCTTCCCCGGTGCTTGCAAACCCATCAGCCAGCACCTCCGCCGCAGCCACTTCCACAGCTATCACCAGCTCCGTAGCATCTACCGCGACAGCATCTTCGAGCTCTCTTTCGGAGGTCACACCAGTCTCGACCTCTGTTTCACTCTCATCCACACTATCAAATACATCGCCAACAACGTCAACAGCGGCCTCTAGCTCTGATTCCACGTCTACCACAATTACTGCGTCCCTGAGTACTTCGAGTTTGAGCTACTCGTCGGTTCCCGCCTTATTGCAAACAAGCACCCTCATTTCTACGACACCAACTCCAACGTCACTATCGACGAGCTCCACTTCTACTCCTACACCAACAAGACCAGCATTTGACGACGGACAATGGCATACCACCTATCCATGGTTAAATTTCACAGCACCAACTGCTGTAGCTTCATAGAACGTCGTCCATCAAGTCTACCTGTTCATCCTGGTGGCAAATTCTCTAGCAGTTCTTGAAACCAACATCAAGTCACTGACAGAAGTCCTCGGATCCGCGCATCTTTCAGACTTGAGCTTCCTGTAGCCACGCAGGGTCTACTGTTCATTTCAACGATACCGAGGATCCGATAGATATAAGACTCACGTCCTCATTTTCCTGTAATCATTTCTCTTGTACAACAGTTCTTCTTTAAGCATAGCATGGATGGGCACGCACACCAAGAGCTGGTAGCGTAGCATTGAAACGGAGTACGGAATGGTTTCATTGCATAGACACTTACATAATATTTGAAGATACGATAGATAGAATATAATATTCATAAGAATACAAAATAATACAAAACATTCAAATTTGTTTTTACTTCGTCATGTGAGCACACTGTAACCTGGTTTTCTTCCCGACGGGAGCTCTTGAAGCTTCGGCTCTCCCCTGTCGGTCTTGCGCGTCGAAGGCGGCAACCGTAGTGAGCGCAAGCCGTCCCTCTATCAACAACATACGCTATTGAAGGAACATCGAGGAGCGCTGATTGAGCTCAACAAGCCATCGTGCACATATTTTGCTCAAGTAATCGCCATGGCCAGTCCTCCAGTAGTCGAAGATCAAGCCAGACTGCTGGAAGATGCTCTCGCCGTAGTCAGGCATCAAACGCATACCATGCGCAAGTGTCTGGAAACACCAGGAAAGCTCATGGACGCATTGAAGTGCAGGTAGGAATTAGCTTCCAACTCATACAAATTTTACCCCATTTGCGATCGCAGCCCGGCCCTTTCCTTGCGATACCTGCTGATTTTCAATTTGCAGCTCTACCCTGGTTTCCGAACTCCGAACGAGTAGTTTAGGGCCAAAGCAGTATTATGAGCTCTATATGGGCGTCTTCGACGCTCTGCGACACCTCTCCGCATATCTAAAAGATTCACATCCCGTAAACCATCTCGCAGATCTTTACGAACTTGTACAATATGCTGGGAACATTATACCTCGACTATACCTGATGATAACGGTGGGGACTGTTTACATGTCCATTCCAGATGCGCCAGTGAAGGAGATCATGAAGGATATGATGGAGATGAGTCGGGGTGTTCAGCATCCTGTACGTGGGCTGTTTCTACGATATTACCTCTCTGGCCAGGCGAGAGAAAATTGTCCTACGGGAAATAGCGATGGACCTGAGGGCAATCTTCAAGATTCGATCAGTTTCACATTGACAAACTTTGTGGAAATGAACAAGCTTTGGGTGCGACTGCAACACCAGGGACACTCAAGGGAGAGAGAATTGCGAACACAGGAGCGGAAAGAACTCCAATTACTTGTCGGCAATAATCTGGTTAGGTTAAGTCATCTCGTGGATCTCGAAACATACAAAAACGTCATTCTACAACCTCTGTTGGAACAAGTCGTGCAGTGTCGAGACGTTCTGGCTCAAGAATACTTGCTAGAGGTTATTACCCAGGTCTTCCCTGACGAGTTCCATTTACACACTCTCGATCAATTCTTGGCTGCGGTATCACGTTTAAATCCGCATGTAAATGTCAAAGTAATCGTAATTGCCCTGATGGACAGACTGTCTCAATATGCGGCGCGAGAATCGGAAGCTCAACCCGCAGAAGACAAGCAAAAGCGGGAAGAAGATGCAATTGCGAAACTCTTAGAGAAGATCGAGTTAGACAAGAAAAAAAGCGACGAGCCGCCAGCCCAGACAGAAACCAATGGTGATCAACTAGCCGCGGAGGCAAATGGAGAAACAAGTGGAGCCAGCGAGGAAGCAGCTAAAGAAACCAAGGCCGAGACAGAGGCAGACAAAACCGATGCTACTCCAACGGAAGCCAGCAGCGAGACCGCGGTTGAGACAGTCAACGGGACCGACGGATCTGATGATAACAAGAACGTAGGCATTCCGGACAGTATCAAGCTCTATGAGATCTTTTTCGAGCAAGTTATGAACTTGGTAAATGCGCAACACCTACCAATTCAAGACACTACAGCATTATTAGTCTCTCTTGCGAACCTGGCTCTCAACATTTATCCCGATCGCCTCGACTATGTTGACCAGATACTGGACTACGCCAATCAGAAAGTCAAACAACATGCCAATAGCGCAGATCTCCATTCGCCAGAAGCGCAGAACAACCTTCTGAACCTCCTGTTGGCACCCATGAAATCATATGTTTCTTTATTTACAGCTCTTTCTCTTCCGACTTATGTACCCTTACTTCATTCCCAAACATACCCTACGCGAAGAGCCGTTGCGGGCGAGGTAGCTCGGAGTTTACAGCGGAATCAAACTAGAATATCCACACTATCGGCTCTAGAGGGTGTTCTGGAAATCTTGAAAGTTATCATTAAAGAGGGGACTCAACAGCCTGCGGGGTATCCCGGTGTTGCTCAAAGAAAAGCGTTGGAGACTGATGAGACGATAGAGGAACAGGGCTGGCTTGCCCGGATAATTCATTTAATAAACAGCGACAACAACGACACTCAGTTCAAACTATTGCAGATGACTCGGAAGGCATATGTGGAAGGGAACGAACGAATCAAGTTCACGACACCTGCTTTGATTACGGCGGCAATGAAGCTTGCTAGGCGATACAAGACAAGAGAACATTATGACGACAATTGGGAGTCGCAATTATCTGCCCTTTACAAATTTATGCATGCTTCCCTTTCTGCCCTCAGTACAAGGGTCCCAACAGCCGCGGAGTTATGCATACGGCTTTTCGTTGCATGTGGACAAATTGCTGATCAGACTGGGCC
>NW_007361003.1:761548-811482 GCF_000409485.1 Glarea lozoyensis ATCC 20868 | reverse complement strand
TGTCAGCTACGAATTCTTCGTCCAGGCGTTCACGATTTATGAAGAGCAGATAAGCGATTCCAGAGCTCAGTTCCAAGCAGTGTGTATCATCGCGGGAGCGCTTCATGAAAGTCGGAACTTCAGCCGTGAGAACTACGATGCTCTGATTACGAAATGTGCACAACATGGTAGTAAATTACTCAAGAAGCCAGATCAGTGCCGAGCAGTGTATTTGGCGAGTCATCTCTGGTGGGCTGTGCCGATTACTGCCAAAGGAGAAGCAGATGACGAGAAGAATGTGAGTGCATGCAACGGATGTCACGGAATCCTGCTAATATATGTAGCTCTACCGCGATGGCAAAAGAGTCCTGGAGTGCTTGCAACGCGCGCTTAGAGTGGCAGATACCTGCATGGACACTGCGGTATCAGTTGAGCTCTTTGTTGAGATCCTTAACCGCTATGTCTATTACTTTGATCAGCAGAATGAAGCAGTAAGTTTCTTGAGTTCAAAGTGGCGTTTTGGACTAACAAACCCTCAGATCACAACGAAATACCTCAATGGGCTCATTGAGCTAATCCATTCGAATGTTCAAACCAATCAAGAGTCAGCTACCATGGACCATCCAAAACGCCACTTCCAACGTACGATAGCTTTGATTGCCTCTAGGGAGTACGAAGGAGTTGTTACGTCTGCTCCAAAGTGAATGTGAAGTCTAATCTCTTGGAGCATGGACTTGGAGAGGGAATGCAATTCCCGAACGTTTGTAAGATTTTGTTGGTCAGAGGGGCTCATCGGGTCTCACAGCACTTTGCTAGGACTGTACATTCACACCAGAGCAATTGTGAACACACAAAAAGCACTGGTCTTTACTCAATCTCACTTGAGCAATGGAGTAAAAACGATAGTATGAAGCTAATATCCAAAAAAACAAATTTAAAGTAGAATGGATGAGCAGAAGTGTTATCATGTGACTTCGGCCATTTCGGCTTGAACTTTGACCCCTATTTTTCATGCGCAGTTGGTACGTGGTGATAAGATAGCGGATTAATGAGTACAATCGCTGCACAGTTCTTTTGCAGCTGTATTTAATGATAAAATGTACTTGATCTTCTCATTTATTTGAAAACTTGGAAACTTGTGCTTCAGTAGCTTGGGGTGGAAATCGTGTATTTGTCCAAGTGTTTTAGTAGGATCCAAGCCTGAGCCGAGACTCAAACGCGAATCATAATCAACTCCTCGCCATCGACATCAGCTTCAGGAGTCGAACCACCCATCCACCCATCGCTCATTACTTGACCGCAAAATGCGACTCTCGAACCAGCAGGACTGACGAGCACAATTCCCTTCCCGTCTTCCGTTGACCTCCTTATCCCGCAACCTCTCCGTCTGCCGGCGTACATCTCCAACCATGCCCCCAGACGAGAAACCCAATAAATACGAGCCACTTCCCTCAGTGCCTATACCTACTTACGAAGAAGCCATTGGGTCTTCATCTCGAATCGCCACTCCAGATACCTCGAATGAAACTGCAATTCCCGCAGAGCGTGAAGGGTTGTTAGGGGCGCAAGATGGACTTACATCTGGTCCTACACGACGCCACGGATATCGACCTCCTCCGTCTGTCGAAGAGGCTCGCGATTCCTCGGAAGAACACGCCTCGTTCATAAATCAAGATGCTGAAGTCCTCCTGCGCGACCTTACCGACAGTGAGGATGATGAAGAAGATAGGGTGCGGAGGGAAATGGAGGAGATGGATATCGAAGATGCGCCATCGCGAGACACACAATCAGCGTGGGGGAAACGGATATCAAGTTTAAGCCAGTCATTACATCTTCCATTCCCGTGGAAGTGGAAATTGCGGATAAATCTTCATGTGCCTGAAGGTCTTCGGGGAAGGATAGGGTGGCCAAAGCTGGACGCGAACTTTTGCATTATGTTTGGACGGTTCTTTGCGATTTTGTTAGTGATGGGTGTGATATATTTATTATTTGTCAGTGATGTTTTTACGTCGGCTGCCCAACGAATGGCGGGCCGCCTGTTCGATCCAGAGAGTGTGAGGATACATGTTCAACAGATGGCGGATTCAGATAGGATAAGAGAGCATTTGAGGGCGATCACGGCGAACGATCATCTTGCTGGAACCGAAGGAGATTATGTGCTTGCGCAATATGTAGAAGACCACTTTTTGGCGAGCAAGTTGGAAGAGGTTCGGAAAGAGAGGTTCGACGTGTATCTCAATTATCCCAAAGAGGGAGGAAGGAAGGTGGAGATATTGGGGGCGGATGGAAAGGCGACATGGTCTGCGAAAATCGACGAAGACAATCAGTATAGCGATCCTCCGCGACAGCAAACGCCCGTCTTTCATGGCCATTCGAAATCAGGCGACGTTACTGGTCCATTAATATATGCGAATTACGGGTCGAGAGAAGATTTCAAGCGATTATACGACAGCGGGATTGATACCAAGGGCGCCATTGCGCTTGTCAGATATTATGGAAGTCAAGGAGATAGGGCTTTAAAGGTCAAAGCTGCGGAACTGGCTGGGTTCGCGGCTTGTATAATTTACAGCGATCCGGCCGATGATGGGTTTGTAAAAGGCGAACCTGCTCCACAAGGAAGATTTATGCCGGAGAACGGTGTACAGCGAGGTGCTGTTAGTTTGATGAGCTGGGTAGTTGGTGATGTGCTCACTCCAGGGTGGGGAAGTGTTAAAGGTGCAGAGAGAGTGCCAAAGGAAAATAATCCAGGATTGGTTGGCATTCCAAGTTTACCATTATCTTGGGGAGATGCGAAAAATCTTCTCAAGGCTATCGAAGGGTTCGGACAAGCAGCCCCAGAGGAGTGGGCAGGTGGTATTCCTGATGTAAACTACTGGTCCGGAAACCTTTCGTCGCCCAGGATCCATCTTGTCAACGATCAAGATGAGGTCGATGAGCAGCCTATTTGGAACGTTATGGGCAAAATTAACGGCGTTGAGCAGCAGGAGAAGTCCATAATTATTGGGAATCACAGAGATTCGTGGGTTTATGGAGCAACTGACCCCGGGTCTGGCACTGCTGTCATGCTAGAAGTCATACATATCTTCGGTGATTTGGTTGAGAGGGGATGGAGGCCTTTACGATCAATCGAGTTTGCCTCCTGGGATGGTGAAGAGTACAACCTCATTGGATCTACCGAATATGTCGAAACGAACATACAAAAGCTACGAAATGACGCCTTTGTCTATCTCAACGTCGATGTTGGCGTTGGAGGAACAGAGTTCAAAGCATCTGGAAGTCCCGTGTTTCAAAAGTCCCTCCTTCGAGTACTGAACCGAGTCAGCGATCCTTTCCAAAATGCTACTTTACGAGAATTATGGGATGCTCGCAGTGGCCAACTTGAGGGGCTAGGAGCTGGTAGTGATTATGTTGCTTTCCAAGATATGGCTGGGACCTCCAGTCTTGACTTTGGGTTCGATGGACCAGGCTACCCATATCACTCTGCCTTTGATAACTTTGAATGGATGTCTACCGTTGGCGATCCCGGCTTCGAATATCACAAGATCTTAGCCCAAGCATGGGCCTTGCTCATTCTCGAATACTCAGATCGTCTGGTCTTGCCATTCGACATCTCCGCATATTCAGCGTCACTCACAGCGTGGTCTATGGATCTCGAAAACTGGGTGGGACACAAAGGCGCGAATCAAGATGGAAACGCTCCTTGGTCTATTGATCCACTTCGTAAAGCAGTCCTGCAATTCGCAGTCGAAGCCGAGAAATTCGAGAAATGGGAAGTCGAATGGGATGCGTTAGTGCTGGGCGGTAATGGGTTCGAGAGCGCGGTTACTGGCGAGCATCGGAAGAGTCATAATACACGGATGTCGAATTTCGAAACACATCTGTTGGACTTGGAGGAAGGAGGCGGAGTAAGTCATTTATATTCCATTTAGCTTCGTAATATTTACTGATTTCCTCAAGATTCCAAACCGTACACAATTCAAGCACGTCGTCTTCGGACCACAACTCTGGTCCGGCTACGACGAAGCGTATTTCCCTGCCATTCGAGACGCGGTAGAAGCTGGTGACTGGGCGTTAGCGAAGATGCAAGTCGAGAAGACAGCGAGCATCATCATGCGGGCTGCTAGGAAATTAAATGGCAACTAGCCCAATATCACTCGTAAAGATTAATCAAGCACCCTGGCTTGATAGCCATTGTATATATTTCGGCGCGGTAAACGGGATTTGGCGTTCTGCTGTTGGCATCGCTATGGCGTTTGATACGGGGGGTGTCGCATCGAGCTGATCTTGGATAAATAGTTTCCTTGGGCTCTGCGTGGCTTGTTTTTTTGGGGAGCATTTTATTTGTCGTGTAAGCTAGTAAAAATTATAGGGTACTTGAAATATAAGTATTTCTTATGTTGCCTTGGATGGGTTGTCTGAATTTTGTGTTGGCAGTTGTGATGTTAGTGAGTGTCAAACATGTTGGAGGGTTAAGTAGTAGATCTAGGGTTCGATTAAGTATGCTACTTAACGTTTCAATTCAGCAAATCTCATGCTCTGCGTGACCAGAACTCGCATCATACGGTTATACCTGGATGAGATAGGTTGTGAGACCATCACGCCGAGCTACACGATGATTTTTTCTTTCTCAAAAAGCTCCGTCAATAGAGAGACCCAAGTGCGAAGCACGAATCGAAACGTGATGTAGATATCATCTCGTCTCACGCATTGATAGTTGTAATTAGAATTCGTCTCTGTAGGGGACATGAAAGAGGAGAATCCTGCTCTTCTGAACGAGAGGTACTTGCACTTACTGCGTCCGTGTAAAGTTGTGATGATCACGAGTGGCGGATTCGCTCTTAATTCAGGTCATCTTTGGCTCGAGAGGTAAAAATTAAGTAGAACACAAAACACTTTGCTAGACTAGATGTTGAGCAAGTCAGAATTAGGAATTGTGATGATACATGGTTGAGAGGCGGGACACACCCGGTCAGCATTACCTACTGTATTCTCATCGCGACACTAAAAGTCCAAGGAGAAGTGACATGTAGATATGAATTCTTGATTGTCAGACTGGAACAAAAGAAAAGTTTGACAAGCTCGATTTAACCTTATCATGTCAATATCACAATAAGGCTCATAAGACATGTGTCCACGTATTTCATGCCGCACTCATGTAATCTACTTTCATCCGCCAGCTGATCCACGCTTATTCTATCCTACTTATCACCATTCCACTCTCTTATCCAACTCGAGATTTCAATCTCAATCCAAATTCGATATTGTTTCAATCCCATCCATCTATTCTTGCCGAAACAAATCGACTCCTCAAGTCTATATACGTCATCCCATTAAAATGAACAAACAATAAAAATAACTCCCCTCCGTTGCGGAGTACAGAGGATATAAAATACATACAAAAAAAATGATTCCCATGGGATAAAACATATGCCAGTGTGTATAATTCCAGAACCAGAAGAAACCCCCAACGCCGATGCTATGCGACATGAAGAAAGAAGAAGTTATTTAAACAAACGGTCCTCTCCGCAAGGACGTATCTCGATTTCCAAATGAGACGTCATGTAGTAATATGAAAATGAAAACAGGTTCAGCGTGGTGACTTCAATCATCCTACTTTTCGGAACCCTTCAACACCTAGAGTAGGAACCTCAACCCATCTAAGAGTTGGCACACCTTCTGCTCTTCGTCTTTCGATGAAGTTATTGCATTCCGCGACAATCAATGCCCACTCAGCTAGAGCTCGGCCAGCATACTTAGATCTAGCCATTCGATCTCCCTTATTTGTTTGACTTTCGACAGCCGCTTCAGCATCGCTGGGGTCACGAGGCAGGATTTCTCGACTTATGCCGGGCACTCTGGCACCAAGCCAGGCTTGGGCAGCTGCTGGTAATCGGGGTGGGGACAGGCGTCTTTCTGGGCCTACATTGAATCCCGTTCCTCCTCTTGTGCCAGGCAAATTGCTGTGAGGTGCATGTGGTGGCTGTGGCTTTTCGAAATGCTGGCTCCATTCCAGACTAAATTTGAAGCTGAAGGCTCGGTGTGTACTGGTGGAAGGTGGAGTCTCGCTATCTGTGCTCGAATTCTTAGAATGCATTTGAGGTTTACTACGTGCCAAAGCCGTCTCGCGGCGGGCTTCCTCAAGCGTTTTGACATTAGAAATTGAACCGCTTGGCGTAGCCGATGGAGTAGTATCTGTGCCGGTAAATGGAGACGATAGCGTCTTGCCCATAAAAGTCCATCGCTTCTTGGAAGAAGGCGGGGAATCTGACGTCGATGTGGTGGAAGTCGGTGGGTTCGTAGTCTCCGCGTTGGTAATATTGGTCAAAGACGAATGACGATTGAACGAGGAAGGTTGTGTAAGTGCACCACTCCCACTGGACGGCAATCCATCAAAGCTTAAAAACATGTTAGGAGCAGGAAGCTGGTTGTCGTTTCGAATAATAAGAAGTCGTCGTCCTGGGGCCGGATGACAGGGGGCCGTAGATGGCGGGACCATGCGATTCTTCTCCGCTGCCTGTTTAAGCCAGATGTAGTGTGCCCAGGTTGATTTAACACGGGTTGATACAACGGAGAATATCTTACTGTTAATTTATTAGCTACGAGAGACGAGAAATAACGGAGAAACTTACGTGTCAAGATCAGTGGCTTCCCCATCATCTCGACATATGCGCCAACACAGCAGACGCATGTAATATGCTCTAACCATAGGGCACCAATGATTGAAGAAGCGTTCAAAGGTATCCTCGGTCAGGAGCCAATCCATGCAAATGACCTCTTTTCGACGCTCGTTTTGGACCAGTACGTTCCACGATCCAAACAGAAACGCAAATAGTCGAATTTCGGACATGCTGTTCTCGCTGTGAAGCATTTTCGTGCATACATCAAGCCAGAATTGCCAATTCACAAAGTCGGATTCGTGTCCATGAGCGTTATTAAAGCGAACGAAGATTATTAACGCCTCTTCCATGAAATCACACAGCACAAAACACGCATTATGGTCGTACATGGAGGTCCTCTTCGCTGACGCTTGCATCATTTTGCTGAATGACTCTGCAAATGTCTTACGAGCTAACTCATAATCCGATGGGCGTTCTGAGATAAAATCTCGTAGAAGCATGATCAGTCGATTCTCAGCCATGGGTCTTGCCGAATTATTGGAAGGTAGCGGGAGGGCCGCAGCACTGGCATCAGCTCCAGCAAGCACATCGTCAAATGTGATTGGCAGAGGGTCTGCTGTGGGCTGACGATGAATCGTGCTGTCCAAAGCTGTCAAAAGTTGGGCTTGCACAAGTACAAATCCTATTGAAACTAATTAGCTGGGACTAACAATGAGGTCAACACAAGTCAGACTTACCTGGAGCTCGTGCTTTGCTGACAAGAGGCAGGTCTGGGACCAAAAACTCCTCAGCCAGCACATGGTAGTGCTTTGCAAAAACAAAAAATAGATCGCTGTCCCGTCCGCACCATCTGCCCACCCAATGTCCATACCAAGGTATTTTTGAGACCAAGACTGGCAAGAACGGATCCGAGCGAAGGTAGTTTGACATCGATTTTACAGACGTCCAACCAAGTCCATGAACATGGGTCGGGAAGTGTGCGATTACCTCATCTGTGTCGATTTTGTTCAATCTCTTCGGTAGGCCCAACTCATCAGACACTCGTCGGAGAACGTCCATCTGCAATTTCCAAACTCGGACTAAAACCTCTGCAACGCCAGGCACGAAAAAGAAAGCATAGGCGGTTGCTTTTCCACAAAAGGTGACGAGACTTGCTGGCGCGTGTCTAAGGGACATTTTATCAACAATGTAAGCCATTTGAGTCAGGAGATTCTGTATGAACAGGTTCCTGGCATTGTGATGTACAGACTCATGCATGAATTGACTGACGGTAGAACTCAAGGAACCTGAGGACTTCTTGTTTGGAAGATGAGGTCGTCTCTCCACGATGGGGTCGGGGTCTCTATCTGCCAAAGACGCGAATTGGGATGGCGAAGTTCTCCACTCTGGCCGTGTCATAATCGCATAGCAAGCATCCAGTAGAATGGGTCGGTCTACTCCACTGACAGTCTGATTTTGTCTTCCGTCTAGAACCTCAAGTATTCCGGTCCACCACTTATTCAATATGGTAATTCGACGTTCAAGGTCTTCCGGGCGGAGGTTTTTGTTCGACGGGTGCTGGGCATGGTTCCTTAGGAATGGAAGTAAAGAGGATCTAACTACGTTTGTTTTTAAAGACCAGGACTTGCCTTGGAATTTGGTGAAATCATTTTCGATGGAGCGAAACGCCGACCAAAGTTCATCCCGGCGTTTAGAGTTATCCGATCCAAGCTGCTGCAATCTTTCGGTAGATGGCGCCGTGGGAAGTGGTGGAACTTTGTCAATCGAGGTCCTAGGTGTAGAGCGATTATCTACAGAACTTCCTGGAAGACTGCTTGTGGATGAGTTTGTAGAAGCAAAATTCTTCAAACTCATGATCACACTCTGTGGTCTTTGTTTCGTCTTCGCTAACGCTGGACCTGAATTCGCGGAAGGCACCGTAAGGTTTTCGGCCGTTTTGCTCCGTCGTGACTTGTCTAACCTAGGATTGGGTACTATTGAGAGACGCCGTTTCGGTGTTGTACTGCCTGTTGAGTTCAAATCCTCCACGAGGCCATCTTCCTCCGCGCTCGATTCCACCGTCCGATTAGGAGATGGGGACCTTGACGATGTGATCCATGATTTACGGGCAAATGTTGCGAACGACTCGGATAGAGGTTTCGTTTTGTTTTCTTTTTCCCGTGTCGCTTTCGAAATGGTAGGGACCGGCGGAGCATCCGATGGCGTTGTATGTGACAGCTCCGGAGCCGACTGACGCTCTGGAGAGCCCTTCACCCTTTGTATCCATGACTTTGGTCGAGCCACCAAAGACTTCCTCCTCCCTATCCTCTCCAGTTTTGGTCTCTCTTCAGCCTTATCCTTTGACAACCGATTGCCTGCATTCACGTCTTTCTTCTTCAGTGTTTGGTTCTCCTTATTAAGCTGCGATTGTGCCTCGCTGGTTGCAATCCGATGCAGCTCCTTCTCTGATGGGTATTGGGGCTCTAATACAGGTATACAGGTGTAACTCGCGGACCGTGGTAGTCCATCGTTCTGGCGGGTGACGGCGGACGGCATGTAGTCCCTATTCACCAGCTCTGGTATGTTGGGTGACGAATGCGAACGAGAGAATGGCGACTTGGTGTCAAATATTGACGGCATTTTCGTAATCGGGCCTTGCATGCCCGTCTTGATGATGTGCTGGAAACGATCAATGGACTAGGAAATCATGATAAAATGGGAAAATGGCGGATCGCTGCGAAACGAATGTTCTCTCGTACTGTACTCTAGCGAAGGTTTCCCGCCAGCCTGGCCAGCAGCGCTTTCCAGAAATAAGGTTGGGGACACACAGTAGCCGGGTCTGACAGTCCGCGTGGTGACAATCGTATCGGTCCTGGACTGTAGAGATATCCAACTCTGAAACGCAATCGGCGAAGCGTTGGAGATAGATGCGATTGCGACAGATAGGGCCAACTAATTTCCTCGCAGATTCGGAAGTGGCAAGTACAGTGAAGAAAACGATTGGCGATGCGGACGGATCAAACGAATGTGAGGTATGCGACGACAATGAGAGGGAGAGAGTGAGGAGGGGGTTCGAGGATGCGTAAGGTCAATCAGCGGCGGTGCTCAACGAGGGACGAGCGAACGGGTGAAGCGAGGCGACGGGGTGGTGGTGGTGCAAAGTGAGGGGGGTTGCAAGATGTACGAGGAAAGAGGAGAGAGTAGTTGATGCCGTGGTGCTCGAGTAGATGGCAAAAGCCAGCTAGTGAATAATTAGGCGTACGTCGTGTTGACTGCTGACGCAGAGATCAATTCATTCGTCGTATTGCCATTGGCATTCCGTCAGGTAACAAACATCGGCAAAGCAGACACTAGCATCAATGGCAGCTCACAATCCGATGCAGCCAGGGTTCTTTACCATTTCGTGAGCATGTATACGACGCTGCGTTAAGAAACGGATGGCAGTTGGATTATTGTTTGTTGTCACCGTGGAAAACACCCAAAATACTTCGGCGCCGGGATGAGGTCACAAAAGCGGCAATTGGTAAATGAACGGAGCCTCTTCCTTCGTTTGGCCGAGCCATCCGGTACCGAATATCATAAACGCTCGCGATAAATTACTTGGAACTTGGCAGGAACCTTGCTTTGATTGAATCTTTGCTATACTTTCCCCTACTTCTCTCGAGCATTATCTAGTTGCGTTCATCTTCTCAACCTTTGTGAGCCGGGAAAACGTGTCTTTCAGCTTACGAATAGTGGATAACTAACACATCCTTAGACTCAACGACTTTACCTTACGGAGTACCGCCACGAACCTAAACGCACCCGTTTGTGCCCCTCAATTGGCGTGGTTTCATCGTATCTTTCTTTCGTACAAGCTCGCACACGATACGATTGGGAAGACGATGCAGCTTTCGCGAAGTAGATTGCGTGCAAGATAAGGAGACGAGACAAGTAACGGTGATTTGGAGTAAACCGGCGCCGGCTGTCAAGACATTTGAACTTTGAAGCTCTCTAGAGTTTGTCCCTCTTGCGAAGCTACAGTAGCTCGATACTCCAGAACTAGTCGACAGCTGGTAGCCGGTAGCCACAGTAATGCTGGACCCTGCATTTCGACGCTCAAGTCGTTCGTGTCAACCGTTGTCGTCTCCTTGCTCAGGCAATCTCGTCGGTCCGGACAATCTTGAGATCCAGATAGAGATTATCTTGATATATATCTGTACAGATCAATTAACATGAAGGCAGTACTTGCAGTGGGCATGTAGGTTGACTTAAACGCCTCCACAAATTTCCGAAGGAGATATTTCTGACGAGGCTTGGAAAGAGGCCAATCAGTGCAGACAAAACATCATGAGCCGAAGGGACCCCCCTGAGATGATCTCGGCAATTTAAGCAACCTCGCGAGTGACAGGCACGTGTCTTTTTACCTGCCTATCTTGAACTCGATGCCCAGAAGTACTTTACAGGACTTAAGAGAGCGACTTGAAAGTAAGCTACATCCGTATCTTAATTCTCTAGGTCGTTGCCTATTCGAAGATTAAGGGCCGAAGTGACAAGGCACTTCGAATCTTGATAGGTACTACTGTACATATTAATCGTGACTAGTTGATTTCAGACCCTTGGGAAAAGATCTATCAGATGTATCCACACACGCGCCTTAGGCAAGATTTTCGGTGCTATGTGGCTTAAACCCGAAGGAGTCTGATTTATGAGGCAAAGGCAAGGTAACCAGGGTCAAATCACTTGCTTCTTGCTTCATATTATAGATTTCATCGGGTGATGTACCTTTGTCTTGATATTATGTAAAATGGAAAAAAGTTGCAATGATCTAGCCAAGCAGGGCGAACGGCGTGCGATTAGACTAACTACCACCCCACCACGACCGACATTTAATTGCCAGCCGCATCGCAGCCTTCTGAGCTTCCTCTACAGAGTACACCCAACGACGCTTCTAGACCTAATCACGTTTCTTTTGTACAACACTCAACACGACATTATTTTCTTTCCTCGTATATAAGTCATGGATCAATTACCAGTTGAGCTCCTGCTATCAATTCTGCAGTTGAGCATACGCGATGCCTGGGAAGATAAGAATTCTCTCTTGCCGCTCCGTCTAACCTGCAAGGCATTCGATAATGCTCTTGCGCCATATTTGATGAACAGGATAAAGCTTGACCACACTTCCTTTTTGTGCGACTCGAAATTAAATATAGATGCATTGAAGAGGGCAGGAAGCTTGTGCAATTCGGTATACTTAGACATGTTGGTGGTACACGATGAAGGTATGCCTTTGCGCGTCTTTGCTGGTAGTACCCGCTGTCATACCATGATAGAGACCAGTTCGTTCTGCAGTATCGACTGGTCCCTACGATACTGTAGAACCCACTGGGTAGCGGTTGACACACCATTCATTCTGTAGTTGGTAATGCTAACTCAACATTGTAGACCAAATACAGAGCTTGAAGGAAATATTTAACACATATGCACCGAGACACCAGGAGATGTATCTTCTGATGGACCGGCTAGAGAAATACTGCATACGTGATTCAATTGAAGGCGAAAACCATTTCTCGCGTGTTACACAGGTAATCCCATCGTAGACAATGATCACTTGCGGTGTATGCTGATAACTTTAGGATGTCATTGCAGCGCTACCAAACCTCACTCGGTTCAAGATCGTCCTACCTTACCAAACCGGCGAAACCGTACGACGCCCGGCAATCAAAGTGCTTTCGTCCACCCTTGCTCTACTAGCCAAACGGAACGAAGAGCATCAACGACTCGAGACGCTGGTTCTTGATTATGTCAGTGACATTGTGATCAATAACATCTTTCGTAACCACATAGATGTCCAAAATGCGTGTAGAGTTTTCTCGGAACTCGACACCCTGACAATCACCATAACGAAGCGGGAAGTCAGGTCGTCGAGTTTCGGCAAAAATCTCTGGTTTCTGATTGAGAAAGCTGCCCATTTAAAGAGTCTTTGCCTGGTTGGGTGGGCCGGTGAAAAATGGATTAACAGGTCACATATCTTTACGGTAGAATTGGAAACGTGGGAGAGACGGTGTTTTCCGTATCCACTGGATTCCACCAGGGAGATAAAGACTCTTCGAACTCTTGAGCTCCGAAAACTTCGTATGCATCCGGATGAGCTTTTGAGATTAATCGAAGATTGCTCGTCGACCTTGCAAGAGCTTTATCTTGTTATGGTGGGTCTCAAAATCGACGAGGAAGAGCAAGGAGAAAATGTCCCCCTGTGGGTTGGCTATCCCGAGGACGGAGACTCGACTTCGGCAATACGGATTGCACGCCGCTTACGACAGATGAGAAACCTCAAATTGTCTGTTTTGCGTGCTACCTTTCTATCTTATAGTGATTGTGGTTTGGCTGTTTGGGACACGCCCCCAGAGTCAGCTCATCCTGATCTTGATCGTGTGGATACGACAGGCGGAAACAAAAGTCTTGAACAACGCTTTGTGGAAGCAGTGATGCATCCTGACATAAAGGTCGCTGTCCCTCAACCGGCCGCCGAGCAGCAGGAAACGGCCTCGCCGACTTCCTCTGGGAAGCAAAAAGTAGAGATTCGTCGTACGAAGAAAGAGGAAGACATGATAAACTGCCTCGACACGGTTCTGGCCCCATTGGGTAACCTCTCTGTACAACCATGGGCTGTTGCACAAACCGAGCTAGAAGATTCCATCGCCGGAATGATCGCTGTGTCTAAGCCAGCTCCGCCGCCACTTAGGCTCATCGACTATGACGCAAATGCTTTCCAAGCTGAATATAAAACTCTGCCGGATTACAAAAGCAGTATCGACGGACTTTTCGACGACCACCTCGAGCTTGGACACAGAGAACTGCGGAAAATGATTCGTATCATGGACAGAGGCATGGAAATTATAGACCGGGATTCTGCGAGACCGAATGGGCTCGATGTTGAAAATGAGAGGGTGTTGGCAGATGATGGGGCTAACGCGACGAGTAATGGGGCAGGTCGGGAGGAGGAAGACGGAAATGTTGATCCTGAGGATATTGAGATCGAGTACAGTGAGAATGACTTGGATAGTGACTGGGAGATAGACGAAGAGGACATCTAGTCAGATGATAACCTCTTATGACAGTTGGTAAAGAGTTGGAAATGGGCGTCTGTAAATAACCTTGTAAATAATATATACCCGGCAGTATTAGAACTGGCAATAATCATAATCATAATAGATCAATAGTAGAATCATTTCTTCTTGTCAGAGATTCTACGAACAAAGCACGGAGAGGGTTTCATCCACAAATCATTTGAACTACAAATGCGCATCTCTTATGTTGGAAGAAAACGGAGGGAGATGAAACGGAAAGGAAATGGTCAAAGAACCCCTCCTCGTGGAGGACAAAATAAGTGTTAGCCAGCTGGCCACTAATCTTACCGAATAAGGCGACTTCGAATAGAGCTCAAATGGCTTATTTGCTCAAAATTATTAACCAAATATGTCATACTGTTCCAAGTTGATCCACTAAATCAAGACATTTCATCAGCTTGATCGAAGAAATATCGTGTTTCGAATACCACTTATTTTGTCTACCGCTGGCCCCCTTCATGCGCTGCACGACGAAGGCTTTTCATTCACCACACCATGCTAATTGTATCATTCCTGGGAATCAAAGTCGCCTAGACAAGAACTCTCGGAAATTTGCTCGATAACGAAGGGAACGAACTTCTTGATATTGCGTACCGTGCCAAGGCCTTCAAATGTTCCTTCACTTGAAGGTTCTTGAATGGCCTGGTTTGCTGAAGATAGGAGTGTTTCGAAGCTGTCTAGTGATAAATACGTATTTGATCCTCGCATTTGTGTAGAGATTGCGAGATGTGTGACGCCTGGGAAGATTCATGGTCTATCGATCTTGCCATCTAAAAATGCTCAATGTCAGTATTGGACGAGCAGATATTGCCTTGAATGCGTGCCATTTCCAGAAAGAACAAAGCCAAACTAGGGTCTCGTTTTGAACTGCGAGGGTCGAGATCGGGTTTGCAGCGTGTATTTTGCGGGTTGTAGTTATTCGCGAATGGGAGAGGAGGTGAGGAGGTTTCGATTGTTGCGCGTAGGTGTTTGATAGATCTATGTCCGGACAGTCAAGATGTGATAAGAAACTGATGTTATGTAGACAGTACTTTTGTTGACTTACTGGACATGATGACAGTCGCAGTTGGGTCGCGACTTCGATGTGGATATTACCTATGTTGTGAAAGTGAAGTCCATTCATTCGAAATCTGGGATTCTGCAAAGGCTTCTAGACGCATGAAGCGTAAAGCACTGTATTTTTTTGGTGTTTCACATCCGGGAATGCAAAGAGAGAAAAATGTTTTAGCCATGAATCGCTGCTAGAACCATCAGCTGGAGAATCATGATATATACTTAAGTGAAATATTTGTTGATAGTAGTCTACTACCTAGCTTGCTCTTAGTGTGATGTTGATAGCATTACAGTTCAACGCGAAGAAATCACTTCAAAGTCATAAACTCTCCTAAACTCCAATTTAATAGACAAAATCAATTACTACCATCTCAAATACATAGTTACTACCCTGAATACTCCTTACCATGTACTTGTCCCCATTTTGCTTTCCCCCTCCGCGATGGTACATGAGTATGCGAAGCATACTTGGTCAAAAATATCAACAACTACAACCGAATCCAACCGCGTAATCGTAAATGAATCATCAGGACAATAGAATCCCCTCCTCGTCTGGCACACTGAGGCTTACTCAGTATTCTCTACCAAATTGGCGAGTTTGCCAAGTTTTTGCTTGACGTCGACCATGTATCCCTTGAGGATTCCCATCTCGTCAGAAACGGTGTCCACAAGATCAAGCAATCTCATGACGTCCAACCTAAGAGCCAAATTCTCCTTCACACCATCCTTGGCGATCTTCACAACCATTCCATCAACAACCTTCTTGACTTCTCTAACATCACCCCTCTCATTCATCAGCACCCCATCAGCACCCATTCTCTCCATAACTCTATTAACCTTCTTCACCACCAAGTTCATAGATCGATCATATCTCTTGACATATCCTTCGTAGTCGACTCGCAGATGTTGGATTTCCTCAAAGAGCTCACGTGTCAAGGCTGGGGTGAGCTTGGTTGCGGAAGTGCTGTCGAGGTCGTTTTGGGTGTGTTGAGTCTGAGGTTCAGAGACCTGGAGGTGAACCTGGGATTTTGGCGCCGCCAAGGTCCATCCTGCAATGGAGTTGAAGGTAGTGAGGAGGAGAAGAAGAGTGAAGATGCGAGAAGCCATTGTGTTTGCTGGACCCATGTTCTTGTCCTGTTGATTGTATTTTTGGGGCGGTTTGGCTTTTGGGTGTTGGTGTTGAGGTCGAAGAGTAATTTTTGGGGAAGAGGAAGAAGTTGATGTAGAAGTAGAAGAGAAGACGTGGCCTGAACGACCCTTGAAGGGGATGATGTGAGCTCGTGAATTTGATTCAGCTTGTTGTTGTGTGACGACGTGGATTCAAGATGTTGGTGAGAATTATCATATGCGGTTCTTGGCGTCGGGGGTGGTGGTGAAGATATATTCGCGCGAGGAAGGTGGGTTGATGAATTGAGGGTTTCTTGGTCGGGTGATTTGGTTGATTTTGATAGGTTCAGGTGAGTCTTATGGTCTTCGCTGCGATCTGGTGCTGCCGTCGATGAAGATTTGGTGATGAGACAGATCGACGGGAAAGGTTGGTGATAGTAATTTAGGTAGATAAATTTCGACACCTCGGGGCGTTGTTTTGAAGTTGAGGGTGATGGTGAAGGTGAAGGCGAAGGCGAATTGTAGACTGGATCTATAATATCTGCGTCAGTATTTATAGAGAACTGTATTGGTACGTATGTCTAAGGTAGTTAGATAAATATCAAGACACAAGGAATAATCAGCCACAAGTATGGTACATAATGTCTGCTCATTCCTTCCCATATCTAAAACCTAAATAAACACCCATGTGCGCCTATCCATCCCGTCCCAATCCTGGTATCTTGATGATTAAAAGAGATTATTATAGTTACAATATATGCCATGAAGAGCAACAGAAGAAGAAACAACCTTAAAACAACCTATGAACATCTATATCCTTCCATCTTCCCCTTTCTGTATGCACCCATCTCTCTTTCCCCTTCTTCGCAGACACCACGGGGCCTTTCCTTATGATATCCGCGTGCCAGCTTCCTGTACATCCATCTCTTACGTTTGTCTCCTCTGAGCCATCCAACAAAGCCTCAATACCGATAAGCGAATCATCGGAGCCTTCGAGATCAGGATGTAGCACGTAGTCGATTTGACTCTGAAGTTTGCCCAGGTACCCACCAACAGCATGCCGCTCCAGGAAGTCGCCATTTTCATCCCAAATGATTATGTGAAATTTTGATTTCGACTTGGCGGCTTCGGCGCGATGTTGTGCTAATCTTCGGGCAACTGCAAGACTCATTCCCTTTTCACGAGAGTTGTTTGAAACGTCGGAACTGTTGGAGCGAGTTTCCATGTTCAGGGAGAATGCGGACCGGGTTGGTGATTTGACATAAGTCGAACTTAATGAGTTGTTATACGAGTGACTTGGTCCAAAGGACGATCGCGTTAACAGCGATGGTAATGTCGGCATGCTTTGAGATGACGGAAGTCTGCTGGGGCCCGCGATACCTATGTTCCTATATTTATCACCGGGCAGCTCGATCCGATCCCTCGTTCTACATAACTTCTGAAGACTCCCGTCGAAATCGGTAGGTGCTCGAATCTTCGTCAACTTTGGAAAGCCGTTGGTAGATATAGATTTTGACAATATCTCGCTTGCTCTATCATCGTCCGGACTCGTAAACTCCCAATGGATGGTTTGAAGGGTTTGTGATGCTAGGTAGGGATAGAGGAAACAATCGACCCCTGGTGGGGATTGTGCTTGCGAAAGGGTGAAATCCGTAAGACTCCTTAGGTGAGAGAATAATCGCGCCAAGACCGGAAGCGAGTGGAGGGAAAGAGAAATAAGGGATAGACACTTCAGCCTATCGGTCCTTACTTGGGATGCAAAATTCGACAATCCATCATCTGTTATTCCTGGCAGACTTTCCAATCGCAATGATTTTAGGGATGGGACAGACATCAGAGTTCTGTCGTTGAATACAGCCGCCGGAAATGAGGATAGGTGCAGATTTTCCAGCGAAGGTAGCGAAGCGAAGATGTCAAGAAACAATGCTGAATTCATCGTGCCTTCTGGGTTACAGTGCAGGACCAAAGTTTTCAGACCATTCCAATTGCTATGTAGGTTGAGGAAATCGGTGCACTGGTCTGGTGGAAGGAAGTTCGGTACGAGTATTGGAGTAAGATATTCAGCGTCCTCGGATATATTTAACTTGTATTGTGGCTTGGATGAGTTTGATGAAATAATCCACACACGCTCTTGAAGGTGTTTTCTGGTCGATAAAGCGTGTACAAATTTCGAGAACTCATGTTTATATGCCGGGTACATTCCCGGAAGTCGTTCCAAGTTCGGGCAGGCCATGATAACCGAAGCAACAAGATCCATATATTCTTCCTGGTCTTTTTGACTCTTTGCAGATATGGGAATTGCAGGAACTTTGAGTGACTTGACATATTCAGCAAGATCGGGTCTACTCTGTAGTGTTCTCCGAAGTAACTTTAATCGGGATCCATACTTCATCTTGAATCTTTTCTTGATATGGGAATGTGAGTCCTCGCCGATGAGCTGAATGTCTTCATACAGTGCTACGCTGGCGGCGTTCGACCACTTTCTACAACTGGCCCCAATTGATATTAAGTCCCTCATGCAGCATGTTGAGCAGCTAAGACTGGACTGCTCAAGATGTGACTTTCGCAATTCGACCAGGATGTTGAGCAGAACTTCCTCTGGCAACTTCTTGAATGCTTCTCCGGGAACTCGTCGTTGATATGACTTGCCAAACGACTGGCTCGTATAGCTTGATTGACGTCCCCCAAGGCGTTGAGGTATCAATAGAGGTCTTTGAGTCGGTCTCCCATATCCATACATGGTAAAAGGTGCTGCCATGGGATCGGTGTAGTTTGGGCGGACGACCTTTGGCATACGAGCGTTTACTTCGATGCTAGATACAGATAATGTCGAAGACAGGCTTGTTCGGCTCGATCCGTAGTTTGATGGGTTATTGGAGCTTAGAGGGCTTCTTGATCCTGACCCAAAACTCGATCGACTGCCGATGCTGCTGGAATATCCATGGCGAACTTGTAGCTGATGCTCCATCTCGATTGAAACACCAAACGGAAGAAAAGGCGGGGAAGAGGAGTGGAGGTTGCTGCATCGGCTGGGGGAATATATGGGATCCGAAGATGCTCTTCCTTTGTGTTTATGGAGGGATGCTCGCGCAGTCCTCGTTCTGATATCCTGTTCGCTATACCTCCGTGAAGCACCAGCAGGGCTCGTTCCTGATGATGTTGCTGCCCTTGCCTTCACCCTTTGTTGCTCCTCGCTCTCAGCACCTAAATCTTGTTGTAATCTGTCGATTAACCAATTGGTCTCGAGTGGCGAAGGTAATGAAAATGTCTGTGAAGTTGGAGAGGGAGGATGGGGAAGATATCTGTAGAAACGTGGCCCAGGCCCGTTGCGTCAGTAACAAGCCATGGCGATGATAACTGAGCAAATAAGCAGGAAGATCTCCCGCGATGCCCTATTTGGAGAATTCTGGTAGCCATTTCGAGAACTTATCCCGGACGGACCAGGATAGATGAAAGAAATAATGGAGACTGGAAGGAGCTTGATTGCGCGATGGAGCGCCCAAAGAGGGAGTGGGAATTACAAAAGGGGGCGGCTACGAGGAAGTTGGAGCACTTTCGGTGCTACCAGGGGGTGTTGGCGTGACAGGTGGGGTTTCGTACAGCGCTCTAACCCTGATGCGGATCGAAAACAGGCGCTATTTGCCATTATTCCAAGCAGCGCCAGGCACAAAGCTCCCTGGAACGGAGAAAACGCACAAGTAAGGCGCGAAGACAACTGCTCAAAACGCAGCAAAGGAGATGAATAAAAAGAAAACAAGTGTTCGCAGATGCGGAAAGTTACATCCAGCAAGTTTTGCGCGTAAAGACGATGGATGTATCGAAAGTTGAGTGGCAGTCGACGAAGAAATAGTGCTGCGCGTACCTGAATAGTGCGGGACTGCCATGTGTAAATGCACTACTGCTAGTCTCCGCCATCATGCCAACAAAACCATCTCGACAACTCCCGCCATCATCACCACCATCGACTGTCCGGTTCGTATTGGCGTCGAAATCAGCACGATGGTTTCGATCGATATTGTATGGGCGGATTTGCCATGCGTCGAGAGGTGACAGCAGAGTCCGGTCTTGTGGAAGGACCGCACAAGTCGAAGGAGGACTGGAGACGGGTCGCGCCGATGGTCCTTCCGCTACCACGCTTTTCGACATGGAAAGACACAGTATCGTGATCTTTAGACTAGGAATGGGTACTGCCGGAGCTGCTAATGAAGATTTTCGATTGGTATCGACTGTCTGGGTAGGACTGTAGGACAGCGGATGGGAATATCAAAAGCACAATCGCTGGCACAACCACACTCAATATCGTCAACTAGTTGAACCCATAACAAGGCTCCTTGGATACGGCAAAAGGCTCGGAAAGATTGCAAAGCTAACCCACGGATTCTCGCTTCATTATATCTGAATCGAGCTCGCAAGGCTGTCGGGCAGAGCACGTTTCTTGAGAGCGGCTGAACTACAAATCCCAAGCGTCCCGTCAGGTTTCACAGACCGTCGAGGAATTATCATTGACACCACGAGTCCAACCGCATAACTCGGGGATTTTAATCCCACGCCCTCCTTGGCCTGGCCATGTCTATCATCTCAGCCTTCGCAATGAACCTCTGGAACGTCGCGAGCTACAGATTTCACCTGGCTATTGTCCCTCTACCATCTTCTCATCATGGATCTAGGAGGTAAGATTCGTATCAAGTATAACATTATTGGCCATCTGTGTCGGACGCCGAAAGCTCCGGTATTGATGTTATTCGAAACGATACGACAGATACGTTTCACTAACGCCTCGTTGTCTCTTCCAATTCACATATGGTCTTTAGACCCCACCTGGAGGCCACGTCAACTGACTGCGTATATCCTCTCAGGAAAGAGCCAGGATTTGGTTATCGATATACCAAAGTAGACTTTTGCATTGACATGAAGTGCAAGGCATTACCAGGATAACGCCACGAGGTCCAACTTATTGTACAAATTTCAAGCGAGGGCGATCAGATCGACCTAATTCGTGGAACGCTAGTATGAGAAGCTACTATTGTGGCAGTGTTCTAAACACGTCGGGGGTTGTACCCGCGAATTTCCAAGCATTTTGTAAGTGAAAGACTTTTAAGTTCCGTTTAGTGGTACAACATTTTCGTACTGGTTTGAGCTGCTGTCAGAAGCTTTTCATGAAAGACTTACGGCATGTATCTCTCTATCTTATCTGCTTTGAATTTTTGGTTGGTTATTTGGTCGATGATTACACACGATTAGCTTTCCCAGAGGTCGTTCAATCTCACATTATCTTGTCTTCAAATGCTTTCATATGTTTCAAGCTCTATTTACAATATACATCTCAGAAACAGTGATACATCCATTCTCTACCACCTATCTGATAGCGAAATCCCACACCCACCTCAGCTCCACATCTCTTTTAGATTCTCAACAGCAAACCTATACGCCTCATCTCTCTTCGCATTCCCCTTCTTCCAACTCGCTTTCTTATCCCACGCATGACCCACCCCTTCCACAACAAGTACCTCCACACTCTTCCCCAACCCCTTCAACCTCTCCCCAAACCGGGTACTCTCCGCCAACAACTGGTCACCACCACAATTAACCATCGCCACATTTTCCGGAATCCCCTTGCGCAATATCTCATCATCAGCTAGCCCAGGACTCAGTAACGGATCCAGCTTATCAGGATTCCCTTGTAGATAAGATGAGTCGAAGAATCTATACAACATAGGCGGGATAACGGGTATTAAGTTCTTATTCGACGCGTCCTTCTCCGCACGAGAGAGCGTGAAATCGCAACCACCGTAAAACACAACTAATCCTCTCAACATCCCACCAGATCCACCTTTTCCACCCATCCCCTCTAACACCTGAGCCAGTTTTATACTCACCCCATAAGCCAACGCACCACCAGCACTGAACCCCGAAATCACAGTCTTCTCCACATCAATCCCCAGCTCATCAGCGTGTTCCCATAGATACAACACCGCAGACACGCCATCCTCGATGGCTGTCGGAAAGGGATGGGAGGGCGCGAGACGGTAGTTCACTGATACAACGAGTGTATTTGTGGATGAGGTGATGGCGGTGAAGAAGCGTGCATCGTCGCGAGCATGACCGATAGCGTAGCCGCCGCCATGAAAATTTACTAGAAGAGGCCTTCTTTCCTTGACGCCAACTTCTGGCGAGGAGGGTGGACTTTTGTGAGACGCTGAGGTATAAAAGAAAAGGTCGATTGACCCCAGGGTTTTGGAGTGAGTTGACGGGATGGTGCGGATAAAAGAATGGGGTTTGGGTAAGGGGTGGGAGTATGATAGGTCGAGGGTTGTGAAGATACGTTGGAGGGTTCGGAAGAAGAGGGCTTGGATGTGGAGGCGGAGGAGGTGGAGAGTTGGCATTTTGATTCTGGCGGTGTGAAAGGAGAGAAAAAGGTGTATAATTCAACTGGTAAACATTGAAAAATTATTGTAGGTGGTCAAATTCAGAATAAAATTGCGGTAAGAAGCTACATATTCTTCCTCGGATACTTTGTCTGACTTGCGGCTTGATATCACGCCGCGCGGTGGGATTGATCGTAAATCTATTTCAAAGCATTACAAACCCATATAAACCAAGCCCCTCGGTATCATTAAACCATTCTGAAAGAGTTTAAGCCTTATGAGATGTCATTCATCATACATATTCATCCCTTCAGGTTGAGTCGGGGGTAGTTTTCTTCTCGCTTAATTCCGGGCGACTGGACAGATATCTAGGAGAGATGTCAAGTTGATTTTCATCCTGTACAAGACCTACATGGGATAGACTGATACTTCCAAGGCTCTGGTGCTTTTACCCGAAGGTAATGTTCCTACTTCGAAGTGGCTGCAGACTGAGCGTTACAAGGAACACAACTCTACTGGGTGTCGTGAGAGGTCTTTTGGGGTGCCAGTCAAACCAAACGTAATACAGTTTCCTCTTCTTCATTCTTTTCAAAACCCTCTGTATATCTAGTAAGTGCTGGAAGAGAAGAACGTGAGCGTAGATGTGTTACCCTTTGATCTCGCTGGTCACGAAACAGAAGTGCAAAAGACGTCCGGGCAGGTGAACATGACTTGAGCCTCACAATCAGCCCAACGGCAATTTGCCGTAGCTTGAAGCACACTAATACATCCTCGTTCATCTCTACCTCGAAGTTCACTTATGTACACTTCTATAATAAAGTCAAACACTCCGATTAATTTCACTTCAACAACATGTCTAACATGCAAACACTAGTAAAGTGTCCTAACTCCGAGGCCTTACTCTGACCTTTCCCATCCTTTGCAATGACAAAGTAAGCAACCACTAACGCCGCGCTAATATGACAATGCAACCCAAAATTATTTCAGATATTGATCAGTGTAATTATTCGTCCAACTCTCCTTCCTCGCTCTCTTCTCCTCTGTTATCTTCCTTTACCGGTGGTTTTAATGGCAACTCTGCTTTTAAACCATTCATTGGACCATCATTTGAGTCCTGAGAAATGTCTTTTCTTGACGAGGCCGCCGGAGGTGATGCGTCTACCTTGGCATCTTCTAGTGACACTGGTTCCGATTCACCCGATTCGGTTTTGACCCTTTTCGAAGACGAATCACTGGTGTCTGAAACCTCCTTGCGCTTGACGCCTAATTATCACTGTTAGTAAAGCATTATATGACCTGAGATATTCTGAAAACTCACCACCAGGAGCGTGAGTGGCCGGGTCATTGGCCGCTTCTTTTAAAGCCTTATCTGATGTACCATTGCTGTTTTCGACAGCCTTAACAATCGATTCGTCTTTCTGCATCGAGTTTCTGTCTTTCCTATCCTCGGGTTTAGGAATGCCGTTTGAGCTTATTGATTTCTCCATTTTCCCATTGTTTTGAGAATTGTGCGAACTCTCCCCCGTCCCATTAGTAGGTCCGTTACTCATCTGACTATTATTTCTGGCCATCTGCGAATGCAGGGGACTCGGTGATGCAATATCCGCGCTTCTTCTACTCCTGTTAAGATCTTCCGCACTATATATTGGTGATCTCTCGTATGGATTATCTTGTCGCATGAGAGGGTTCTCTTTCCAAAAGTTGCTCAGGATTTTAACCCCTTTAACTATTTTATCTGCTGAACCACCTAAGCGTATCCACCATGGCCGTCCTTCTTCATCATCAGGGAGGGTGTCATTGATGAATTGAGCCGCAAAGTAGATGGCGGCGATTGCGATGTCCTTTGATGGTAGAGACAAGCAAATAGTAGAGTGCGTTCCGTCGTTCAAAAAGGCCCACGCCACGTTTCTGAGTTTCGAATGTTCCTGAACCCCTAGCTCACGTAGAAAGCCAAATAGCGCATGATATGGCGATTCCAGCACGAGGTCAAATGTGAGGTATTCTAGCAGGACTTCTTCGTGGTGCATAATATTATCTCTCCATCTCCAATATTCGGTCGACTGTTCGTCTATTATGAGGTTGGAGTTTTTTTGTGCTACTTTGGTGCACGCGATGACAATTTCTTTTGTTTTCCGGCAAGTTTCTTCAGTCTTGCTCGCAAGAAATAGAGCGGTAGCTGCAATTGTCTATATGCGTTCTGGTTATTAGCAACCAGTATACTCGAGTGGGAGAAGGAAACAAATATGAGCTCGCAATTCGCCAGCCGACTTTTCGAATAAAGTAGATATTGGAGGGGTTGTCACATACGTAATGGTGGTAACCTCTCTTACTGTCCATGCTTGCGCGCATGTAAAATCGATGGAGGAATGTACTGGCGACCCCAATGGTAATTTGTGGAATCTTCAGGAGTATCGCAGCTTGGAGTATGAAGTTGGTTCCTTTGGCTCTCTGCTGTCTTTCTAACTTGGGATCCACGCCATGCAATATCGAAGGCGTACTCCTCAACTCTTCATCGGTAAACAACCATTGATTCGAATCGTTTGATGACATCTTGAAGTTGAGAATATCCACGCCGCGAAGTTGCGGCTTCTGCGGCGGAGAGTTTCGCGACAATCGAGGTGGTGATGGGACCGCTGGTGGGATCTTCGCTATGGATGTGGAGGTGGTATGGGATCGTCGAGCATTTGAAGGCGCATCTGATGGAAAGACGTGCGTTGGCCGGTAATGCTCAACAGTTGTCATGAGTAGGCTGGCGGAGGATTAAAGATATGGAGGCAGGTTATGGAAATGTTCAATAAAAGCGTTCCTATTGTTGCCGTCAACCGCGACGGTCTGGGGCTCCAATTCTGACTAAGCGGATCGGATTAACTATGTGCCTTCTTTACTTCTCGTCGAGGGAAAGCATGGGCATGCTCTTTTACAACTTGATACAACTTGATACATTATATTATCTCCAGGTTACTTGCGAATAACACCTTTGCTACTTTTCATTCCTGTATAGAATGGCACATGCAGTCTCTAGAGCGCGCTTCCGACGTCCCATGGGTTATCTCCAGGCTCCAGAGTGTGCACGATCGCAAATGTTCGACAGCTTGGTATCTGAAGACTGGCTTTGCTGAGGATACATTCAAATATTTGTAAATAAGGTTGACTTGGTAAGGTCTTTAAAATCATGGATGCCTAAGAAGCGTCTAAATTACGAGACAATGCTGTAGTGGCCTGTAATAGGCAAACAATGGCGCTTTATCGCATCATCTTCACATTTTCCATTGGTGTTATAGTACAGGGTTGGAATCAAACTGGTTCGAACGGCGCGAATCTTTCTTTCCCAACCCTTTTTGGTGTTGGAACTACAGCTACTAAGGATACGTTATTTGTTAGTATCGTTAACTCTGCACCTTATATTGGATCTGCTTTCGTTAGGTGTTGGGTATTTGACCCTATCAATTACACTCTGCTAACCAAGGCTGGCACGTTGCTGGTTTAGTGCTCCACGGCTGTCGTACAAGCCATCAAATATCTATAGGAGTTGCTAGAAGCGAATGTCAATAAAACTGAAAGTAGCTGATATGAGTATTTAGGTCATGTCTTGGTTCATTTAGACATTTCGGCGACCCTTTTCTATTGCGTACTTTTTATTTCCACCTGATGTTGATTTAATTCATCATATATTTCTATGTCCCCCGCCGTTTTCAACCTAGATCTTAGTGGCGAAGTATATGGACTGGTTGATTCACTGAAAACATTCAAGGTCCAGTATTGTTGTTGCTACGCTTCTCCTGAAGTATTCACCTACCACTTCTGAAATTAACATAATCCAAAGGAAGCTATCTCGTGATGTACGCTAGGTAGAATACATTATTTTTGGCTCACCCTTCAACCGATATAAGCCATAAACACCATAGATCTTACTTCGTCCCAGTTCTTGTGACTGCAGACCTTGTGATTCAGCAACCTCGCAAGATTCTCTCGGTCGACTGTTACCTCCTAAGCTACAATGCATGAGGAATTCGCTCTAGTGGGAGACAGGTGTGCATTCTGTCGTGAACGGTTTCCTGTAGATTCGCGGTCTCCTGAAGACTATATGCTAGACTTTGACGGCTGGGCAACAAATGTACGCGTTGGTATGTTCTATTATTGTTTTGTTGTTTCATGTTGCTGATGGTCTCCTATAGTAATTCGCACAAGCAATGATAATAATCATAATGAAAAATTCGCAATCTCCGACATTTTCCACATTTCAGCCCTTTACGCGTATGTATGTCCGGACACCAAGCTCGCGAGGCTGAGGTTTTGGCGTCGACGCCGTCGAGGAATTAAATTGATTCGCAAACCTGGATCTGGCATGAATGGGGACACTGGACCACTTGCTTTTGGCTTCCATAATTGGTGCTGTGAAGTTCTGGCTTGGAAAATGAAAGGTGTTAGTGCGAATTTTATCTACAAATTAGCACGAGCACTCACCCCAGACACGTCGTTATGGCAAGAGACTCCTGAAACAAGTCACTGCCTTGACTGGAATAAGAAAGTTGATATTGTGGCTTCTCATGAGGTCCAGCCGCTTGGTCTGTCCAATCTACCTATAGAGCTCCGAGTGAAGGTCTGGCGGCATGTCGGGTTGATGTCGCCTTACAGCGCTTTTATTACTGTCATTAGCGAAACTTGTCGGCTCGCTCACCGTCTGCGTGGCCCATCGAATACTCTCGTGCATTGGAAACAAGGATCACGCTTGTCTGCCCAAGTGATATCAGTTTTTGGTACAGAATATATTCAAAGCCTGACAGTCGATCAAGGTTGTGGATATACTCCCTATGAGCCTTCAGGAACAACGTATTTGAGGTATATTCAGAGTTGTGGAGGTATCTGCGCCATTCAACTGGTTTGCAATTCCCGGAACAGTGGCTGGATTGGTAAAATCCCCACTGGAAATTGCATTTGGTATGGCCATGTCGTAGGAGAGGGCAGCACTTTGAAATTTGAGAGCAATGTAAGTTGGGTACCAAGCTAGATGCCTCATACTAATGACTTTAGGACCTCCATAGCATAAATATCTCACTGGCAGATGCAAATGACAGCGATACTGTGCTGTGGGATCAACAGGACCCCTCATTGTCCCTCGTTGACAAGAGACCTCTGTCTTTCATTTTTGATCAAGAAACTGGGCATCCTTTAAGAATCGACCAAGGGAAGTTTTTCAGATATCTGTCATTCTATAACAAAAATCAATATGCGAGAGCCATCACAGTCTACATCAGTGCTTATAAGAAGATAGTTGGGGCGGAAGCTCACTTCGCAACCACTTCCCGGGTGAGTGGGAAACGAAGTGGGTGTGCACTACATTTTCCTTTCTACCCTGGTGAAAAGATAGCCTTCATCTGGATCCGTCTTCTCAGTAGTAGTATCCATATATATCATCGCGAATACTTCGACATGTTGTCAGCTATAATGGTCAGTCTTTATTTCAACATTTATCAATAAAAGCACTAACAATACAATACAGATTCAAACAACGATGGGAAGATTGCATACCTTTGGACCGCACATCTCACCAGACGGAACCTTCAAATACCTTCCCGGGCTGTCAAAATGGAACCTTCTGCATCACACTGGATCTATCACAGGAGTGTATTACCGAAATGTGTCAGCGGGGGACAAAATTCTGTGCCTTGGAGTTACCAGTTCAGACGAGTATCCAAGCGCAACACCTCTTGGACTTCAAAAAGATCATTTTCCAATAAGTTCTTGGCGCCATCTTGTGCCTGGGCGTTTAGAAAACAAGGACATGTTCATATCGATCGCTACACTACGGGGAGTACAAGAAGTGAAGACATGCCACATTGAGAATCGTTCCATTGGCTTGTGGCTACAATATGACGATGACCGCGCGAATGTCTTCGGGCAGGGGCGAACAACACCAGATACTAGACATACCTGCGTCTACGACAACACATACCCGCCCATTACCCAGGTTCATTTTGAGGTTTTCAAGAGCAAGTCTTCTAAATACCAGGTTGTCACCAATGTGTTCTTCTCCTTAGACGCAGTGGAGGAGATACCAGACTCTGAAATGACATACAAGGCTTTTGGGATTGATGATGTAAGATATGACACTAATTTACGGATCGGTCATTTGCTCACAGGTCTGATTTAGGAAATTCTGTGGTTTTTCGACAACGACTTTGATCAAGTCACATGCTTGACTGGAGATATGAAGTACATTCCAATCGCCAGATAGTAGAACGCAATTATAGAGATCCCACGCATTCAGAAGCTGTGTTTACAGGTAAACGATACTATTGTCAGGACGCGAAGAGAACGACGAGTGTAACATTCGGCGCGTCACTTTACTTGGGGAAGTCACCCGCAATGAGCAGTAGTATGGAATATTAAATCCAGTTTCAACTTGGAAAATGAAATCAGACCTTCCCCTATTTCTCTCATTCATTCATGATTAAGAAGATCTGGTTGAATCCCCTTCATACTCTCAAACAGACGCTCAAGCAGTTCCCTCTCCGCTTCATCTCCAAGATCTCTATACTGACTCAAGTCATCATCTTCAAAACTTCGCTTCCCATATGATCCATCCTTCCCCTCTCTACCCCAAGAAGGTACCAACCCCTTCACACAATCATACCTCCAAATCCTAACACCCACACCAACCATCGTAACCGCAAACACCTCACCGACCTCCCCAACACACAACGCACAAACCTCCCTCGCCCTACTTTCCAACTCCCTCAGCCCTGAGTCCCCAGCATCACATCTAGCAAAACACAGCGCCCTCGGCTTAAAACCGCCGTCTCCGAAATGACTAAGCACAATATCAGCGGACTGCTGCTGAAAATTCACGACATAGTTCTCTGCGGCGGTGAAGAGCTGCGTGTAGAGAAGGACTTTGAGAAGTGCTCGGTTTTCGTAGTCTGTGGATGGGGCTACGAGATA
Organism: Glarea lozoyensis ATCC 20868; assembly: GCF_000409485.1. Taxonomy (NCBI): domain Eukaryota; kingdom Fungi; phylum Ascomycota; class Leotiomycetes; order Helotiales; family Helotiaceae; genus Glarea; species Glarea lozoyensis. The sequence goes on along the minus strand of NW_007361003.1, from coordinate 782,331 downwards.
GGCATCTTGGTAGTGCTTCTTGGAGGGGAGTCCTGATGAGGCCGTGGGGTTGGAAAGTGGACATTTTCGGTTTCGGGTCTGCTGGAGAAACAGGTATTGGTCTTGAAAAGAACACTGTGAGTTAATATGAGAGGAAAAGTGACCTCGATTGAGGTTTATAATCTATCGGTCGCAAGGCTAGGCAAACATCGTTGGACGTCTACTCGGTCAAGGTGTGTCGCTATCATTTACCCCATGCTTGAGGATGCCGAGATCAACTTTGCAATATTATTTCGGTATATCTGCCCAGTGATTCAAAAAAACACCATCATTTGTTACCTAGTATACGTAGGGAAGAATAACGATTTGCATTTATTCTGCGAGATACTCCCTCAGTCACGTGTCAATGAATATTGCGAGCCGTGGAAGTCATTCAATACTTCTTGCTGGAACGCAATGGTATATTTCAATTCTAGATCGTTATTTGTGTGTTCTATTGGACTAGAGATTGTCGAGAATACTGTACTTATCGTCGATAGTCCAGGGGACTCCGAAGTAACACATTTGGTAAAGCCAGACGCATGTTGAAATAAAATAATAAAATCGTGGAACAAGATTCCTTAGAATCAGTTCATCTATTTTGAAACGCCATATGCACACCTGTGATATCTATCCGTCCTTTTATAAACACGCCTTAAATGCAAAAAACCGAAATCGAGTACCTCATGCCTCTTCTGGCCACACATTATATCCAAAGGTATCTTTCATGTTAACAAATCTTGTGTTGCGACCCTCAGCAACCTTGTTGACAGCCGCGAAATCCTCGTCGCTCAAGTTGATCAGACCGGCGTTGCTCTTGATTCGGCTAGGGTTCGATGATTTTGGTAGAACAGCATATCCTCTCTTCAACCCCCAAGCAATCAGCACCTGTGCGAGAGAAACACCATTCTTCTCGGCGACAGCTAGAAGATCCTTGTTGGTAGATACCTTCTCACCAGTTCCAGGGACTTGATCTTGTGATCCGAGAGGAGAGTATGCAACCGGGACGATGTCTTGTGATTGACAGTATTTGATAAGATCATATTGTGGGAGGAAAGGGTGGATCTCGATTTGGTTGACGGTTGGCTTGACTTTGGCGTACTGCAATAGTGCTTCAAGGCCCTTCTGGGTCCAGTTTGAGACACCAATGGACTTTGCAAGACCTTGGTTGTAGATAGATTCCATCGCTCTCCATGTTGGCTCCGGGTTCTCGGTGAGGGATTTCTTGATCACATACTAATGCGCCGTGTCAGGAATGTGGGGCTAAATTTCGAACATAAGATGTGCTTACCTTTCCATCTGAGCCAATCTTCACGCTATGATCCTCATTCTTTTCCGTAGCGATTGGCCAATGTACCAGAAACGCGTCCACGTATGGGGTTTGCAGCTTCGCTAGGGAATCCTTCACGCTCCATTCCACATCTTCCGGCTCGTGCAGATGATTCCATACTTTGGTAGTGATAAAGATATCCTCTCTTTTCACGTTCGGGTTGTTCGATAGAAACTCTCTCATGCCCGATCCGACCTCGCCCTCGTTCTGGTAAAACCAAGCACAATCCAGATGTCTGTAGCCTGCTTCCAGTGCGGCAATTACTGCTTTGTGTGTCTCTCCCTTACTGCCCTCATTCGCAAATGTGCCGAATCCCAAGGATGGCATTGAAACGCCATTGTTTAATTTGAGAATCGGGCCAGTAACAGCTGGAGATGCCATGTTGGTGATGTTTGCAAAAGGTAGCGGTGGTCGGGATCAATTGAAGTTGGTCTACAAAGATGTGTAGCACTGTGGAAGGGGACGAGGGATAAATTGGACAGAAAATGCGGTTGTTTGGTCAAATGGCTATTTCGGAATCCGAGCGTGTCAGTCAGGTATATCAATCGTTCCGGTTCCCAGCAAGACCGCAGATTTTTCATTCCCTTTTCGCGGGCCGTTATGAGACCATAATTCATTTCTTCTCAACATCGCGGCGTATGACGTTATAATTTCGCTGCGCGAAGGGTTTCGAAGGCTGCAAGAGTCAAGTCGATAAGAATAGAAAGGCCGGTTACTTCGAAATGTGGATATCTGTGGATGCTCTTGGTAGGGCTGTGGATAGAGATCATTTTCCAAGCGACGGATGTGGCGCGCTGGCGATCTTGCGCTGCATGGTCGAGAAATGCCGAAGGATTAAGGCGCCAAGGCCTCAGATCGATTGAATTTCTTCCAATGGTCACGTTTTAAGTGGGGTAGAAGCTTCGACGACGATTTCCTAGACTCACCCTAGCTGCACTTCTGACAACTTCACATCGCTCGTTTTACACCAAATTACATCAACGTGGCAATTATGATCTCTTGCTATTGCCGCACATCGCAATTGTGAAGCATGAATTCAATCTATGGTTCTGCCCAGGTCCCCTTTGCCAGCTATGCTCGGTTCGTATCCTCTGCATTTCGTTATCGTCGACTTATCGCTGGTTGAAGCCGTCGCGAAAGAGGATCCAAGAAGATCCAGGAACATGCCCGTAGCGTCACGAGTGGAGTCGGACAATTTTCTGTTTTCACCTGAAATATCCTCGAATACGGCCATACCACGGCCTATACCCAGTCTTAAAAGTGGTGACTAAGACGTCACTTCAAACCCAACAAAACTCATATCTGCTAAAGGAAAAGGCTCTACTCGTAGCCTCCGTGGCCGCTGGAAAGACCCATCATTTAGCAACCTTGGTTGGCCATAGGCTTCTGCTTTTTGTCCAGAGGACCCGCTCTTTGGACCCTTTCAATGGCCACTTACGAAATATCACAAGGGACCTCGTTAACCAGATTAGTAAATCACCGTTTGGGTCCTTTTCTGCAAGACTCAAGCTTTGCATTCTACTATATCCGGTCCGCTTTTGATAGAGCTTTGCTACACCGTCATTCAATATACTGGAGTCTCATGTTTCAACGCCCTTCTTCATGCCATAGAACAGAGGGTATTGGTGGACCCTTGGAGTGTTTCCGACAATGGCGGGTGTAGGCGTATGATTATGACTTCACAATTTCGGTGACTACCGCCATTCGCTGATGGCTGTGTAAGTACGCAAATCTCTTCCATTGGCATTTTTAGTGCAGTTTCAGCTCCTTCATTGCTGAATATATACGCTGAGAAAGCCCACCCTTTCTTTTCATCAGATCTTCTCCTTATCACACACTCTCCTCTTACAACTTTCACTTTCCATCCACAAACTTTGAAATTTCTTTGAAGAAAATCTTCATCAACATGCCCTCCTTTCAAGATAACACGGCTGAGCCAGCTCGCCCTCAAACTCCAACCAACAACTTACTCCAGAAAGTCAAGAGCAACGGTTCCACAAGAAAATTCGACCACAACCTCCAACACAGTCTTCCAATCCCAGGTGATGGAGCCCATCCTGGCTCTATCGAGGTTCCAGCAACCAGATCGTCAATGGCCGAGACCGACTACCTTATGCATTCCTTGAGCCTTACCGACAGAAGAGGGTCACGAAACTCTTTTGGGGCTTCTTTGCCTATCCCAAAATCAAAACGTCAATCCCGTCTTTCCTCTGTAGCCAACGCCGATGGACGCCCTACCCGACCTGGCATGCCTGCTATCCAGCCAACCCGCGATATTCTCTCTTCTCAAATCCAGGACGTCAAGGCCAAAATTACAGCTGCAGCGAAAGACATGGCCTTTGCTTTCGACATTGACGGTGTCTTGGTTCACGGGGATCGTCTAATTCCAGAGGGTCAACGTGCTCTTGAGATTTTGAACGGTGATAACGAGCTTGGAATCAAGATTCCTCACATCTTTCTAACCAACGGTTCTGGGAAAGTCGAAACGGCTCGTTGTGCTCAGCTGTCAAAGATTCTGAGAAACCCCGTTTCAACAGATCAATTCATTCAATCCCACACGCCTATGTCTGCTCTAGCAGATTACTACGAGACTGTCTTAGTAGTTGGTGGTGAAAACTACCAATGTCGCGAGGTTGCGAAGCAATACGGCTTTAAAGATATCGTTGTTCCAAACGACATCTATGCCTCAATGCCTACCATTTCACCACTCAGAGAGCACTTCACTGCTGAACAGCGTGCTACCTCTACCCCCCGAGACTTCAGCAAAGTCAAAATCAATGCAATCCTAGTGTTCTCTGACTCTCGCGAATACGCAACCGATCTCCAGATTATTATGGATCTTCTCCAATCCGAGGATGGCGTTCTCGGTACGAGAAAGAAGGATCCAAGTGTCGACCAGCTTCCAATCTACTTCTCCCAAGGCGATCTTCTCTGCCCTACTGAGCACCCAACGCCAAGAATGTCCCAGGGAACATTCCGGATTGCTCTCGAGGCAATCTACAAAGCTATTACCGGTCATGAACTTGAGCGTGTGGTGTATGGAAAGCCTGAGCTTGCAACATATAAATATGCGGATGAAGTTATGACTTCCTGGATGGACACTATCCACGGCGAGGAAAAGCTACCAAAGAACATCTATATGATTGGTGACAATCCAGCGTCTGATATCACAGGTGGAAACATGTATGGTTGGAACACATGTTTGGTACGGACTGGTGTCTATCAAGGTGAGGGTAACGATGATGAGAACCCAGCGAACTTTGGCGTCTTCCCCAACGTTCTTGAGGCTGTCCAAACTGCTCTTCGCAAAGAGCTCGGACAAGATTTCATGTTCAAATGGAATGACAACATCAACCCAGTCACGGGAGAGAACTCCGTGTCAGCGATTGAGTAAACTGTTCACAACGGGTAAACGAATTTCCTTGTATATTAATCATGTGATGGAATGGCGATTTGGGCATTGGCGTGGCATAGAGGCGTTTAGATATCATCATCCGTCGAGATGAAATTGAATTGAATCAGTTATAAATCTAAAAGTCAGGAAAGATAATGGTTGTGAAAAGCTTCAAGGCATGGCTGCTCATCTTGCTAATCATGTCCGTAGAATTTTGCCAAACGTGAAACTTTTTCATGGTCCAAATTTGCTAAATTCTGTTTAAACTAAATTTTGATAAATTTTCATGGACTGTGGAATTGAAATGTAAAATACGACCTCTACTTTTGAATGGTCATATCAAACCCCGATTCGAAGGGCCTTGCCGAGAAACGTAAATGAAATTCACTCGGAAGCCAACTTCTGCCCCTCTGTCCAAAAATAGCTCTGTGCTCTTCTGGCCATATTCTTCACTCGCACAATCGCAAAAATACACCTCGCTCCACAAAATTGAAGACGTCGTGCTCAATCGCTCGTTGAAATGAATGGTTCTTCTGATTGGCGCTTTTTCTTATACTCATCCCCTAGCCTTCGAAACGCGTGGGACGAAACGCGTTTGCATATATTCAACTTTCGCGGCCACAGGGACACTCTTTCGTGGTGAAGGTGCAGCGGGTATGGGATTACGGAGATACCTTGTTAACAAAGACTTCCAAAACATGGTTTGAAGACATGGTCGAGGAACCTCCTCCAGAAGATGAGACCATCAAATTTCCAAAACCTGAAAGGATTTCAAACGTCGTCGCCCCAAGACTCAGTACTAATGAAGTTCGTTCAAAGCGACGCAAGAAAGTTCGAGGTGTCAATTGTAGCTTGAATGAAGGTATCTCAGAGCTTCCGGGTGTCACTTTGGCCCCAAGTCCTCCAACAATGTCCAATCGTTCGTACTTTATAATTCTAATATTGTGATACATTCTAACATTTACAGATCTACGAGATATTCATTTGAAACCGTTTCCTACTCTTTCCTCGAAATCTTCTTACGAGAGCTTCACCACTGCGAGAACAAGTTCAAGCCCAGATGTGGTCAACAGTCTGTCATCCAAGACGAAAAGAGCGCATATACTGATGACACCAGGCCCAGCAAAGCACAATGCGAATGGGGGGATACTACCTGATATATCATTGTCCGAATCATATGCCGACAACGACCTGACCCCAACCGCCACGCGTAATGAAGTGCCGCCATTCTCACAAGGATCTTCATCTTCGACATCCACGAATCCGCTAGGAGGTTACTCTCAGATCGACGAGAGCGAGTTCAAGGAATCACCCTCCGGACCATTTTCTTCACTTTCGGAATCAAGTCCATCATTCTCTTCGACGCGCAGATCTATCAACATGCCATACACACCCGCTCGATCACAGTATCACTTATACCACTCCCCCGGAGTTCCAACTCCAACGAGCCCAGTGGTTCCTTTAGATACCAGTCTACCCAATGTGGTCGATCCGATGAGCTTGCAGTATGCAGTTCACCAAGATCCGCAAGGCGTCTTTCAGGCTATGCGCAATATCATCTCGGCAAGAGATAAAGCAATCGAAGAGCGCGACGATGCGGTCAGTCGGATGACTAGCTGTATAGAAGAACGCGACTTTTCATTCTACCGAAGCAGGAGAGAGGAGGCGGATCACCAGAAAACGAAGGATGCCCTTCAAAGTATGAGAACTCAGTTGCGCAACGCCAGGATTGAACTCGGTGACAAGAAGCACGAAAAACGGAAGGATCAGGATCTGATACAACGGCTGTATAAGGAGTTAAAGGAACTTAAAGCAGAATTGACATTTGCTAGGCAGAATTGCGACGGATCTAGGAGCGACCACCAAAATGCCCTGGAGGTCTTTGAAAGTCTCCAGCATATCAACGATTCGAAGATTGCTGTCATGTGGAAATACGTCGACAGACTTCAATCGTACATTGCCCATCTACGCGGTGGAGGCTCTCCCGATAGCAACTTTGAGAAAATCATGAACTGGCAGATTTTACAAAGTCAGCAATGTCACAACAACCACGCATCTTCGGCCGAAAACATAGCTACTCATGAGGTCAACAATTTTACAATTACACGTCCAGAAATATTGGATCCTCAACATTTTCCAGAACTCGTTGTTAGACGTAAGAAGAAGTCGGCTATCAGCGAATGCGACGGACTCAGCGATGTCTCTACAATTGTACCTCTTGATGATGCCGAATTGTGTCCCAATACCCATTCACAAAATCCTGCGACTCCGATCTATGAAGAAGCCCAATGTCGTGGCGTTCATACGAATCCATGCTCTCCAACAAGTCAAAAGGCTCAAAAAGGGCTGATGAAACCTCCACCGGTATCAACATATGCACAAGCAATCTCTAAGAACGCTGGCAACGAAGATTTGGGCAAGGGAAAGCGTAAACCCAAGACGAAGTCGAAAGAGGCAGCCGTACAAGGCACTGAAAACAAAGCTCCTTTCAACCCTAGTGCTGTAAGCATTTTCTCCGTCAATTCATCTTTCGATACTAACGATGCTCCTTTTTCAGCAAACCTTCATCCCCGTAGGCTCGCCAACTAAATCGACTTGTTCCACAAACTCAAATACAATCGCATCCTCAACCCCATCAGATAAAGCAATTGATCCAGTCCTACCACTTGCACCACCCAATACTCCAACAATAACCCACAACCCCCCAGAACCAGACATCATATACGCCCTCCCCCACCGACCAACAGGCGTGCTCCTCCTCCCACCAAACCCCTACCTAACGACAACCCTCCCACCTTACCTCCACACCACCGCTCTAACAAACCACGCCCTCGAGCTCCCCCTCCCGCTAATCCACCTCTCCCTCTCCACCCTCCCCACACCCTACCAAACCCTCTGTCCCTTCGCCCTAACCTCTCAATCCTGTCCCCTCACCACCTGCACCCTAAATAAACCCTGCTACCCCTACAACGACGAAACCTTGCCCCTCGACGCATGCAGCGGCGACTGCGGACGGATCCACATCTACAAAACGTGTTTGATGGAGATCGACGGGCGGCCGAATGAGTGTGCGGCGTTTAAACATTGCGCGGGAGGGAAACATCGGAGTCATTTAAGTAAAAGAGTTCATTTTGGGACGTGTGAGGGGGAGGAGTGGAAGGCTAGGAGACTGTTGGCGGATTTGAGGGAGGTGCATAGGTTGGGACGGTGGGGTGGGGTTGCGGTGGGAGGGTGAGTGAGTGGTGAGGAGGTGGAGGTTGATAGTTGCGATTTCTTGAAAGAGTATAGTAAGTTTGTAGGATGCGTTGGTGTTGGAGACGTGGTGTTGTTTATTTCATATCAAAATCGGCATAATTTGACGTTTGGATGAGTTGGCGGTTAATTGGACGGCGTGGAAAGAATGGAGAGCTTGATGAATTTGGCGTTGATGGCTGGTTATTTGGATCGTTTCGAAGCTTTAAGATACCCGTAATCATTTGAAGGGCAATCATAATGGTCCTTTGTCCGTTTCCACTAATGGCCTTTCGCGAGTTGGCGAATGGAGGAAACGACTTCTAACGACCTGACCTTTTGAGGTCGAAAAAAATATGCATGGGAGGTGTATAAGCACTGTACATGCTCTCTGGATTTTTGTTTATAGTTGTATATTGGTTTTATTAGCTTAATAGTCTTCATTCTCCATGGCTCGGAATGTTCATTCGTATATCATTGAAACATGCTGGATGATAACTTGATGCATTTTGTTGTGTAACTAGAATCTCGCGGGTTTTGTCGATATATGACCTCGATTTTGGAACCATATCGTCATGTTTGGGTAGCTGGTGATATGATGCTTCGTAAAGTGCTTAGTAAGTAGGATTCTTCATTTCAAAATCTCATTTTCTTCATGGCCTTCCATCTCCCTCCTCAGACCACCATTTTCACTTCTAACTTCATCCAAGAAATCCACCACCTCACAAAAGTTCTTACACTCCATTAGTATACCTCTCTCGTCTTTACTCAGCAAAGTCTTTCCTTTCTGCGTCCTATCAGTTCCAGTCATCTCGCTTAAATGATGCACTACCAGCTTGAATGGGATAGGTGCTATCGCCACTTTATTCATGAAAGTTTCGACAACGTCCCACGTACATCCAGTATCTTGAGCTGGTTGGGACTTGTCGATTCCGTATGATGAAGTAGAGTTGGGTCTGAAGAACATACCCGGGTTTTCGAGGATACCGCGGGCAGACATGACACCATCTACTTTGGTAGCAGCGTAGTGGGACAGAGCCGAGGAGAGGGAGAATATGTCGCAGTTCGATATGGTAGGGACTCTGGTGTGAGAGTTAAGAAGTGTAAGAGCCTCTGTGCTTGCCGGGATGGAGGAAGGTGTACTTCGAAGGCGAGGATGGATCGTTATGACTATGGAGGTTAGCATGAGGGTTTTCATACTTATTTTAGCAGTAGTTCATACAATCGACGCCTGCATTCTCAACAGTCTTGATAAAATCAATAGTTTCTCTCAAGTCTCTGTGGATTCGAATCTTAACAGACACTGTCTTCTTATCCTTAAACCCTTCTCTTTCTGCAAATATTAGCAAGTCCATCATCCAGAGCTGAAATTGTTCTACTTACCGAGTGAGGCTTTTGCTTCTTTCACCATCTCAGCAACCAGTTCTCTCTTATGCATCAGCGCTGCTCCCAGCGTTTCAGCACACGCCCATGACTGTGGGCATCCGCAATTGATACCAATTCCATTGACATACGGGGCAATAAGCGTAGTAGCCCGGGAAAGCTCGAGTGGTGAATTGCATCCAAACTGAACAATTGTCGGAGGTTGATTTGGAGCGAGCGTGAAATCTGTATTGAGATTTAGTCCTTAAAATGCGGTTCGAGGCGAGTCAGGAGACAGACCACTATCACGTGCGAAGAGTGAGCGATTGAACTCTTTCGCCAGAATCTGAGATGTATTTTAAGAATTCATTCTTATTCGACTTGTACAATGGGCTTATATATATACCATAGGTGTCCAAGTCAAATCCACGCCATATTCCGCAACAGTTTGTCGGAACGCCAACTTCGTAATGGTAATTAGTCTCTTGCTTCTCCTATATCTGCGAATCTTTATACCTTACTATATCTCACCATCGGCGCTGAAGCGAATAGCGGCCGTTTTTCAGATTTGGCAATGTTGAATAGTTGTAAAGGACTAGTTCCATTTGGTCAGCGTAGCGAAGATGCAAGGAATTTTTTACAGAACGAACTTGACATCAAGGGAAGGCGGAAGACGAAGAGGCTCTACGTCGCCTCCATCGAGAATATTGGGCATCTTTGTGGTATTCAGTAGGCTTGATGAGCATTATGACCGTGGTGATGGAGCCATCATGCCAGACTGTGTGAGGAGAGTAGGGGGTGGATGAAGTTCAAGATGCCTTTTCTTGGCAAAGCTCGGACTCTTTGACGGTTGTTGACCTTGAAACTTGACACCGCAACCGCGTCGACGATTAGCAACCATCAAACCATTTGATCCTATGCAACATCTGAAGACCAGCCATAATGCGGCATCAATAGCAATGTACATAACTCAATACGGTGTCGGTCTCGCCTTTTGAACGTGCTTTGATCAGCCTCCGACCTCAATGTGTAGCCCCTATTCACACTTCAACGTCCTTTCGAACGCTGCATCGTTGGCTGCATATACAACATCGCACCAGCGGGCAGAGTTCCTCTGGTTATTGCCTCAATATAGACGCACAGTGTGATGGTCCTATTAATCCGGAATCACATCACACGACAATGGAGAAGCATTCTTCCATATTCTACGCCATCCCGTCGCTCCCATCATCGGACTGGGAGTCACAACAGTAATATTCTTGAATTGTATGAAAGTTACATGCGGATCTTCACCCAGAAACAACGTAGAGATTCGTGGTAGCTGTCGGACGATATACTGCCGCCTAGTTGTAGAGACAATGCAGTATTCAATTACACATACGGACGTTGGCTGTACGCTAAAAGATTTACTAGTAACTCCGTTAAGTCATCGCTTTTCTCTGCTGACATGTTCGTAGTTACCATGATTCCTTACGCCTTTCTGAGAGATTTTTGTATTTTGATTTGCCGGAGCTGTGTTATCTTGTCGCCAAATCAACGAAGCGGGAGACCTGTGATATATCACGACTGGTGAAAATTGCCGAGAGTCATTCCTACCGTATGCTGGAAGTAACATTTCTTGATGGCCTTAAGGTCATTGTACGACTACCGTATCCATGCACGACCCCTCGCAAGTATGGTGTTGCTAGCGAGGTTGCCACCATGGAGTTTCTGCGTGATTATGATGTCCCTATTCCAAAGATTCTCGCTTGGAGCTCGTCAAACAATTTAGTTGGCTCAGAGTTCATTCTTATGGAGGGGGTGTCTGGAAAGTTATTGTCGGAGACATGGTATGTCATGACAGACGAAGAAAAGCGAGGGATCATTAAGAAGGTTGTAGATATTGAAAGCACTCTGTTCAAAATAAGGCTTCCCGCTCATGGTAGCTTGTATCTGCAAGGTTACCTGGATCGTGGTGTTCGGACTGTTGATATACCCAACGATCATGGCTCCAACAACCCAGCCAGGTTTTGTATTGGACCCTCCACTGAACAACCTTGGTGGCATCAGAAGAGAGATGAGCTTCCTGTTAATCGCGGTCCCTGTAAGTTATCCCATGAATGTATCAGTGGATCCACTCACCAAGTGATTTTAGGGAGGACTGCCGAAGAGGTGCTGAAATCAGCTGGCGACCGTGAGAAGTTATGGCTACAAAGGTTTGGCAAGATGCGGTACCCGAAGGGGGCATTATACAGAGAGCCATACGATGGCGAAAGGGTAGATCCACGGGTTCAAATCGAGCATCTATCCGATTACATGAAACTTGCTCCGTATCTGGTACCCAAAGAAGAAGAGCTGAATATGCCCACTATTCGTCATCCTGGTCTCTCACCAAGCAACATATTTGTTTCCGAATCTGGTGAAATCACTGGAATTATCGACTGGCAACATACCACTATTCTGCCAAAGTTCCTGCAAGCTAAACCCTCTAAGTGTTTGCAGAACGATACCTCAGAAAAATTTCGGCGTTTAGACTTTGCAAAAGACGCCTTGTATGTAGGGAGTACTGAGACGCAAAAAGAGGCAGAGCGATGTCAGCAGCGTGAAGGTTTCCATCTTGACCCTACGAACATAGACGAGCTTGACAGCGCCCACTTCAGCACAACAGAGAAGCGGAGTCTCTGTCTGCCAAAGCAGATTTATGACATTGCTAGTCGACCATGGGAAGGTGATATAACATCACTTCAGGCCCACTTGATCAAGGCATTGGCAGAGTGGTCTGCAATTGCCTCGCCAGAAGATGAACCTCCAATCCGCTACTCTGAGGAGGAAATCAAGGAATGTCTCGACGGGCACGCGAAGCAGAAAAGGGCCGGCAAGCGGGCACAACTTGTAAGGGACTTCATTGGATGTGATGTCGATGGACTGGTGCGTACCGAAGATTATCAAAACGCTTTACGAAGGGCTCGAATGGCCAAGAAGATCCTGATGGAAGGCAGTACCGGCAACGAAAGGAAGAAGCAGTTTCGTAAACTGTGGCCTTATAGGACCATAAATCGAAGTTGAGAACCCCGGTAAAAGAAGTTTCAAGAACAGCGTGTCCTCGGAAGTTTATTCCCGGCAAGGTACGCTCTACAAGAATCCGTGTTCTACAGCTGGAACCTGGTACACAGAGCTATCACAGACAAATTCGCTAATACACATATATATCGACGTGCCGCTAATAGATGAGGGGCCTACTTCTTTCTGAGGACGTTAAAGAAGTGACTTTTTTGGGCGGTCTATGACTGGAAAGCGGAACGATTCGAAATCCTCAATTCGCAGTATTTCACCGTAAGACCTGATGAGATGTTGAAACCAGAATTGCTGTACTAATCACGAAATGGTAGGTAAATTGCGTTTCGAGTTGACCAACATTCAAGCACATGGAATCAATCGTATGGTACCGTCCTCCGAATTCCTTCCCGAGTGTCTCGGGCCATTTTTAAGTACTACTGGGATTAAAATTGGTGGTCCTCATTCTCATTTTCTGGTCGAAGGTCGCTTTACCCTCCTCGGTCGTTGAGTACGGTCTCTTCGAAGGCAACAAATGATTTTTGAACAAGTTCGGCTGCATTATACCCACCCATATTCTTGTTCTATTACCAGAAGGTTTCACTATCATTTCCGCTATTGTTTTACTCACTCCTGAATTTGAGCATATCAACAATATATAAAAAGCTCATCGTCGAGTACTACACTCTTCCTCTTTCACCTAATCTAAAAAGAAGTTTCAAGTTGGTTAGTGTATTCCACGAAGTAACAATTCTGAAGCTTCAAGTCTTTCAGATACCTGTGCCTGGTTGCAGCAACAATTCTGCTCTTTTTATTATCTTTCTGACCTCAATCGCATGCATGTCGACGGGTGTTTCCATAATAGCCGACATCATTGTGTTTAGTTTCTCTTGCAAGTACCCCAATTCCACTGCGCAAGGCGAGCATCACGTTGTTAAGAATTTCATTACCACCAAAGACCGATTAAGTCAAACAATACCACATCTCAGTACAGGTAAACATACGACACCGTCTTATCTCCCAGACTCTCTACCACTCCTGTCGGGGAGACTCCTGCAAAGAATTTATATCCGCAGCTAAAAGCTTGTACCAGTCCTCGAACGTTTCTTATATAGCCTCAAATTTCATTTCCACAAGATTAACCAGTTCGGTGATATGGAAGGGGGCTGCGACTTCTTCAAAGGAACTTGAAAATAGTCTTGGAGTACTCATGCTACATTTGTCCACAGCCAAATCAATGACAGATTGAAGGTCGAACAATATCAAATAAATGCCTCCGCTCTCGAGGTTAATGAGATTGTCATACTTGTTGGACATCAAATCGTCTACAATATCTCGTGTATGCTCTACTTCTAGTCGCTTGTGTCCTCGATCATACTGTCTCGATCTAATAGCTCGGATCCAGTCGCGGCATCACATAGCACCTCACTTCCGGCAAGCAACTGTGCTTACACAGGTCTTGTCTGGCTTGTAAACAAGCAAGGTGGTGAACTGTGAGCTTTCAGTCCCCCGCAAACACAACGAATCTCAACACATCGCTTGTTCGCACTTCCACGTGGTCCAGCACTCTTCATTCCTCCACTGAACCCTACCCCACATTCTTCACGGCACCCCATCTTATATATACTCCCCACTCTGAACAACCAGTATCTCACTCATCAACATCCTTTAACCACATAATATCCATCCTCGTAGTCACTCATTATGCTACTTCTATTCACCCTCTCGCTTATTCTGTCTCTGTGCTCCGCAGCTCCTTTGACACTTCACCGCGGTATACAGTAGTACCGAGTGAAGCCTATATCCAGGGCCGCTAAAGTATCTAGCTGGTCTATGATCGTTACGGTCGACAAAGTGTCTGCGACGCCTTCAGCTTTTCCATGTCATGTCCCAATTGCTCTGCCGGAGGTGAAGGAGGAGAGTAGACACGCTAGTATTCCTCATGATGGTATGTATTCCTTACACCAGTGGGAAATCTGGTAGTTGTTTTTGATTCTAATTAAACCGAATAGTAATGGAACCAAACGCCGTGCAATCCCTACTTGACACCGAAGTGGAAGGGACTCAGCAGGCTGGTGACGGGCAAGGAGTAAATATGGAAAGCGATCTTGTAGGGATCCCGACTTCAAAGATTCCAGACGACGTTAACGGTTCTTCAGTGATTTCCGCTGATCCTCATTCATTTCGCCATTCTGTATTACCATTCAGCAAGGTGTGGGGGCGTGGAAAGCTACATCGTCTCGCGGTTTGGGTTTCACAAAAGATAGGATGACCGTATTGGAAGATGTGTTAATTGAAGCGGTAATATGCGTTGGGGTTGGTATTTTAAACCTATTTTCGGACTATAATGCAACAAGGGATAACTGATTGGACTTGTGCCGCTTTTGAATCGCTTGTGAATATGGTTCTGATTCTCCCGCCAAAAAATTGTCGTTTTTACTGTGCAGAGACTATGAAGGTTAATACAACTTATAGTGCCACTTCGGATATCTCCCTAATGAGCCATATATAGGGCTAAAGTCAACGTTGTTGAACCAAAAAAAAAAGAAGCTTAATATATATATAAACACAGGGAACATCGCGAAGTAACACAATCGCCATCATATTGTCTGATTGCGGTTCTAGTTGTAAAGTCCGGGCCTCGCCACAGCAACTTTAAGTTATGATAATACAGAAATTAACTCTACACGCTTCAAAAAATCACAAATCTCTCCATGGCTAATCATAGGATGGATGAAACCATTACTGATTGCTTTTCACCGGATACTTTCGACCAGTGAACGCCATCAACACCCTGCATAAAGAAAGTATTAAAAAAGAGGGGAAACACGTTCAACATGCAGAAACGTATAGATGATATCGCCGTACGCCAGTCACGTAAGGAAATCTAGTAAAACCCCCTGATCAAATGAGGAATCGGATACCAACGCCACAAGAGATGTGGTCAAGAATTATCGTTGGGAATGTCGCCGTCGTCTGAATCGGAGTCTGAAAGCTCGACAATAGGCTCTTTCTTGGGCTCATTGGATGGGTTCTCTGTTGTTGGAACAAGATCGTCGTTGGTCGAGGCACCGGCAGCGAATGCGGCATTAACACCAGCAGCAGGTGCGTCAATCATTGTGGTGTCCCCAGATACAGGCTCGGCTGTGTCATTAACTTCCGACGTAGCTGGGGAGGCAGCAGGTGAATTGCTTCCACTCTGGCTAGGTCTCATAGCTTGCCACTTACGTTGCGACTCCGCGAGGAACTTTTTGGGAAACTTCGCTGCTGCCGGCTGCGATGAAACCTCCTGCATCTGGAGCTGAACGGCATCGTCGTCGGGAAGAGGTATTGGCTCATAAGGGGTACGGTAAGCGGGCGAGGGTCTGGCTGAGCCTTCATCTCCACTTTGAGAATCTGAGCGTCGACGTTTATTGTTGACTGCGTATGAGGCAGCGGTTTGTTGGTGTTGAGGCGCATAATTTACTGGTTTCTGCGTTTTGGGGGTCTTAGCTTTAGGAGAGGAGCCGACAGACGCTCTTGGGGAAGATGAAGCCGGAAGGTGTTGAGGATAAGGCGGTGGACGGCTGTCTGGAATATACGGTTGATTATGGGGTGCCCCGTAAGGATATGGCATTGGTGGTGGCGGATTGATCCAGCCGTTGTTAATACGTGGAGGGGGTTCAAAAACACGGCCGGCGTTGACTGGCGAGAACGTGGCTGGGGGTGGTGCTGCGACAATGGTATTGATGGGCATGAATGAGATATTTGCAGGGGGTGCTGGTGGTATGTAATTCCTAGGAGTGAGAGTCTCGGGGTTTGCACTAAGAGATGTTCGAAGCTTGCTGGAGGTACCCTTCTTGGTGCCCGCGGCAATTTTGTCTTTTTCGCGTAATCGCAAGGTAACACCATACCGCTTACGAATAGTCGACTTCTTTGAAGCATTGCCATTCTTAGCTGACTGTAACCGCTGTTCTTGTTCCTCTTGCGGCAATTTTAAGATCTCCTCTTGAAGCGCTCTGTGACGAGCATCCTCTTCGTCAATTTCTCTATTCATGGCAGCCAACTTCTCCGGCGGTAAATCTTCTGGTGGATGACGGACATCGCGGTCAGATCGTTGTTTACGAGAGCCCGAGCTTGGAGGAGTACTTGATTCTGCGCCAAGGTCATTAAACACTGTAGTTTTATTGAGCGGAGTGCTGGAACCGGAGTGTAAGTGGCCATTTAGGGGGACTGATGGAGCAAAGTCTTGCTGGAAACCTGTTGGCTGGTCAGTAGATTGGCGGCGAATCTTACTGATGCTACCAGATGAGGACGAGGTGCGGATAGGAGGTCTCGGCGTCGAGCGCGGAGTGTTATTTTTACCAAGTTGAGGACTTTCCATGGAAGGATCGGATGGAGGTTGGATCTCGCTGTTCTCGCAAACATGTTTCAGGTTGTGGTACTCTCTCCCTTGCTTTGTGGTAAAACCTTGCAGACAATACTCGCAGACCCATTTCCACCCAGTCGCAGGAGCCACTTTCTCACATATACCTTTGAATGTATGGTAGTTGTATCCGGACAAACTCGTGAACGACTTTTTGCACAGTTGACAGACCATTGGCTGACGAAGATCGGTTGGTGGTAGTGGTTGAGGTACATGTGGCGCTGGTCTCATTGGAAATGCTGGTGTTCCCAGCGCGTTGATAACCTCCAATGCTTCCATTTCTTCCCCTTTTGATAGAGCAGCCGGGGGAGCGTTTGCGGGATTCGGAGCCACTCTTTCGTCAACGCCAATCAAATCATCGTTTCTATATCCTAATCGTCCAGCGCTAGCCAGCCAAGTGACGAGTTGCCTTGATTCCACCGTCGCAATACGACCCGCAACAGCTTTGTCAATGAACGCCTCCGGCAAAGCGCTAAAAAGCTCCTCTGGAGACATGTGCTTCGCGAGAAGAGGTACATGGTCGGTGTCACTGACAATGGAGTTGATGACCACTTTGTTCTCTACGGCGGCTTGGAGCATAGGTCCCTTGAATAGTCCTCCATCTCTAGCCACCCTCTCCAAGACCTCCAGGTTGGCATTCTTCAAGACCGCTCGAAGCACGAAACTAATATGGAATTCGTCGTAATCTTCAAAAATGAATCTTCTCCATTTGGCGTGAAGAACAGTCCTTGCCGCCTCTGGAGAAACATCATCCACGATCTCCTGCAATCGAGCAACTTCCTTATGAAATCTGACATTTTTAGCAGCGGCCTTGGAAGGTGATACATTGTTGTCCTCCTCCTTGATGCCATTTCTCTGGCCGTTGGATCCGCTCTTGATGCTCTGGGAAGGAGTCCGGCCACTCCTGCTCATCGAAGGTGACGTTGCAATGTTTTGAGTGCCATTGTTGGTCTGGGGCGAAATTGAAGATACATTCGTGATTCGGCCATTCATCTGGTGAGCTTCACCATTGACACGTGACGCATCATTTTCTTCGCTTGTGTCGCGTCCGGAAGGCGCGCTCACGTCCAGCATCTCAGAATCCTTACCAACGGACGCCATCTTGAGACGATCGCACCGTTGCGCATCAACATCCGTCGTAGGTGCCGTCTAATTAGTTTGATGCTGTCTATGTGACGTCGCTGCCGAGTCAGAGACGCGAAATTGGTGAAGGTCAACAGAAACCGATGATGAAAGTAGGCAGTGGACCTCAGACTGAAAAAGACTTTGAAACCTGTCATCAAGAACATTAGTAGAGCGTAATTAAGATTAATGCGTCATCAAAAGTGAATGCATAGGCCGAAAGGAGAAGCGCGTAAAAAATCTCAACTTATCGCATACCTGGAAAGTGCGATCATTCGCAGCGGGCATAATTAGGTGCGCATCTCCGCGAATAGGATGCGTGTTGCAATCAATGCGTCGAGAAATGTGTTAGAAAAGGATGTAGGAGGGCACAGGGATTTAAAGAGTATTAATAAGACTAGATTATAAAAGTCAAACCACGCTAGCGAGCGAGACAGTTTAATGCGCTAAGAATAGCTCCATTCCAGAAAAGGCAATAAGAGTTGGCTGCTTTAGTTCCTTCCTATATGGAATAATGTAACCGAGTCAATTGAAGACGTAAGCGAGGAGCTAGCGCCCCTTTCTAAAACTCGTGATTGCTGCCTTAGGATATAAAGCCCACGGAAGCGAACGTATTAGAGATAGTGCGTCGTACGTTGTGAGATTATCAAACACAGATTTGTATTAATTGTGGATCTTTGATGTAATTACCCAGATTTCAAACTCTGTTGATGAACGCAAATTTATTTGGTTTGCGAAAGTTGGATTTTACCAAACTTGTGCTTCTTTCCAATTGTAAAACTACCTGAACGTGGGAATGCTTACACTTGTGAACCAAAATTTGATGATTACTAATATTGATAACACTTTTCCATCCGTGGACAAGTTATAATATCAAAACATCCCCACCTGCACTCTCATCATGCTGACCTCGCTTATTAACTATCTCACTCACTGCATTTACACGTACATCGCAGCTAGAATTGTGAAGACTCAGAATTTACTATAAAGGTATGAAATATAGAGGCAGAAATAGGCAATGGTTTGTAGATTACCCATAACTCAATAGAGTTTTGGTTCATCATAGCTGCATTTACAAAACCATAGAAATAAAGGTTTAATTGCTGGCCTCGCGGGTTGGAGAAAAATCTGCTTCCCTGCTCATAATTGTCACATATATGACAGAAATGAGTCTGGTCGGCAATCGATGTTACTTAGCGCGCCCTCTCTTGTTGTTTTATTTGCTCTTCAGAAATTCTAGAGACAACTTGTAGCTCTTGGGTGATCAGGTTAGGTACATGCTTTATAGATTTTTCGTGTTCAAATAACAACTTATGTAACATGTGTGAGAAACAAAATTATCTGCTCCCGTCTTTCACTACTCTGAACATAGCTTTGCCTTACCTTATCCACACCTCATCCCAACATAGATGGTACCTCTATTGACCGTTAGAAATAATGTCGTTAGCTTGGGAAAAGTACAGCCTATGGTCACTTCCAAGAATATCTCCATTCCTTACTTAGTGTAAAGTTATCATTATTTAGCTACCCTTGGATTTTCCACCCGAAAAGAAGATAATTATGACTGCGCTTCTGATGACCATCACAGGCTTGAGGCACCTCGGACTCTAGCTCCGCGAACCCCACTTCATGCCTTGTTCATCCAGCGTCCATTTCCCCGTGATCATTGCTCTTATCTCCATCTACTCATAAATACAAGCAACAAGTAATTTCTCATAATCCCCCATCGTTTCACCTTGGATTCGTGACTTCAGAGTCGTTCTGAATTTGTGCTGGAAAGCACGCTTTACCTGGTCCATATGATTCCTATCCCAATGCATACGAATAACACGGTTTGTAAGGAGAGCGTCTTTGGTCCCAGCCCCAGCCATTGCATCTTCTAAGAGGTAAGCGTCGCGTAGAGCTTTGTCAGTGCCAGAACGTAGTTGATGAATCAGTGCCATTTCCATATGGCCGGAGAACTCCTGTTGAAGAGGTTAGAAGGGAAAGGGGTTTGCTTAGTGCAGACGTACTGATTTTATGACCGATTCTAGACTCTTACGAAACTTTGCCTCGTAAGTTCTGGCTATTTCGCGAATCTGATCATCGCTACGTTGCGTGAGGATATTGCAAACTAGTATTTCGTCTGTACCCATCTTTCCTT
This sequence comes from Glarea lozoyensis ATCC 20868, assembly GCF_000409485.1. Classification (NCBI taxonomy): domain Eukaryota; kingdom Fungi; phylum Ascomycota; class Leotiomycetes; order Helotiales; family Helotiaceae; genus Glarea; species Glarea lozoyensis. Next base: position 762,293 of record NW_007361003.1, on the reverse strand, counting down.
CTGTTGCTTTGTAAAGCTCCATAACGTCCTGATCGATCTGTTGAGGGTTGATAGGGGCGTTCTCGTTCCTGTTCGCAGCCAAGACCATCATAAAATGACGCTCTGTCTTCATACTGAGGTCGCCCTTGACATCTGCCTCTAGACTCCTGCGAAATGTACTCTTATATGTATCTTTGATTGCTCGCATATCGGCGTTTGACCTGCCAAGCAGAACATCGTTCAACACCTTCTCCTTGGTACCGAGTCCTCTCATAGCGTTTTCGAGGAGATGCACATCTTGATGTAGAGGTCCCCGAACAAGCGCGCATAACCCTTCTTCGAACCACCCACTTGTCTCGCTTTGAATGTCCTTGATTAAAGCTCTTTGCTTAAATAAATCACTATACCTTTTGCGTAACATGTCTACCTGGTACGCGTCTTTTGTGGAAAGGACTCGAATAAGAGTTTTCTCGTCGGTGCCAAAACCTTTCATAGCTTTTCTCAGGGCTTCGGCATCGTGAGATGGATCATATGGTATGTTTGCTACCGCTCCATAACCTGGTGATGGCGGGAGCGGGTAACCCTGCGGCGGCCCATACTGATTAGGAGGAGGGGCTCCGTAACCTTGATGGGGTGGTGCACCATAGGGTTGTTGCGGGGGGGCTCCGTAAGGCTGCTGAGGGGGAGGCTGATTGTAACCACCTTGAGGAGGATATGGAGAATTTGAAGGAGGAGGATATTCTGCGCCAAATCATCAGCCTTTGTT
>NW_007361003.1:626122-759878 GCF_000409485.1 Glarea lozoyensis ATCC 20868 | reverse complement strand
ATAGCATTCCAGCTGTATCTAACGTACGTCCTTGCGGAGGGGCACCGTATGGAGCTTGTGGTGCGCCATATGGCGGTTGTTGTGGAGGGGGCTGGCCATATGCGCCTTGAGGTTGGTAGCCTTGCTGTGGGGGATATTCTGCATTCAACGTCATTAGCTATTCTGTCGCGACCCCCGAACGAGGCATACTCACGACCAGGAGGGGGTTGACCGTAGCCACCGTAGGGCTGCTGATATGCCATCGTAGGAACAGTAGGATTCCGATAAAGGATGGAGCAATTCAGATTCGACTGGTGTTGCAAAGGAAGGTTGTTGAGGTAGTGTCGTTCGGAAGTCGTCCACGGACAAAGGTCGAGGGGTAAATAATGTTGCTTTGTACTTGTACCCCAACCCGGTCGCGAGTATGAGGGGCAACACTAATCGGCCCCTCTCCACTTCCCAGCTAACTGGTCTCTCATGCTATTGGGTTGGGACCGAGAAATCGAGCAATTCACCAGATGTTTAGGCCGTTATTATTCGTAAATCCGTTCCGCAGCCGGACTGAGCCACATACAAGCGGCTTGGCCTTTGACATGTTGGCAATAGGCCCTCGGGTAGCTGACGACTACCTACTAGTTGTACGTGATCGATAGCATCACCAGTTGGGCAAGAAAGAGCTTGAGAAAGGTTAACCTGAAGTACCTTGTATATTTCTTGCTTAGGATATCTTGTGCTCTGAAGAAGAGAGGCATAAATGTGGGAAGATTGGATCTATGTGGCCCATGCACTGGTAGGGCTGAGCGTAGAGTCCGGTGACGTCAGGAGGACCTCGAGATCTCGGGAGACCATTTTGTGTTATTTCATACATCTCTTCATTGTTGTACTTTGACTTCACTATAAATTTGGATCATATTTAGAGAACTGCGATACTAATGTGTCATTCTATCTTCCATATCCCTCTTTCTTAATAAGATGTTTGCTCCCTCTCGATTACACGTGACGATGAGTCGTACAGCAAAAGGTGAAGTTAAGTTTGTTTTTGTTTTCCAATCCAGCACGCAAATATTAGTCAGAGCAACGGCATACATGCAATCTTGTCTCTATAAGTCCTATCGAAAATAGATCCCTCGCGGAATTGGTGTAGACTCAACTGCTCATATCATTTCCTCATCGGCAAGTTTCAGCCTCATACTTCTATCGCCATCCACACGATGGGCGGTTCAGCGTTCGCCCTTCGTGTTCCGCCGCTCAACACACCTCGTATGCCATCCGAGATCTATACCAGGGTGCTTCAGCATACACTTGCGCTGCTTCAAAGTCACTATGAATATTGCGCCGCACCTATTGAAGGTCCTGGTAAAACAACATTCGGAGATGTCGACGTACTTGTGGCTTCACCTGTTTCCGAGAGCTATAGCCCGTTTTTGAAAAACAGTTTCATACTCATGAAGCCAGTTGCGGAGAAGCTCAAGACTCTTCTTAATGCAGAAGCTCTGATAACTACAGCGGGAAATCCGACAGTCAATTTTGCTGTCCCATGGCCAGATGACAATTATCAGAGCGCTTCGGACAAGAGATATGTTCAAGTTGACGTTCACCATCTTCCGACAGCAGAGAGATTTCAATGGGAGCTCTTTCACTCAGCGCATGGTGATTTATGGAACATTCTCGGTGCGACAATTAGGCCTTTCGGGCTCACTGCAAATGATGTCGGGTTGTACTTGAGGATCCCGGAGATCGAAGCTCTGGATAAGAAAAAGAGTTTGATATTCCTCACATCTGACCCTAAACGAGTTCTAGATTTCCTGGGCTTGGATGAGGACAAATGGTGGAAACAATTTGAAACTCAGGGGGAGATGTTCCAATACGCCACAAAGAACAGAATGTTTTGGGTGAAAGAGGAGGCAGATGATGTAAAAGAAGGAGATGTGTTGACCAATGTTGATTTAGGACAGGAGGGTGGCGATGCTGGGAAAAAGAAATTGAAGCACAATGATCGGCAGAGGATGGCAAAGCGGCCAATCTTTAGGGCTTGGATCGATGAGTTTATTCCAATGCTAAGGAAGCAGGGGGGTCCTAAAGAGCCCGAAATTACAAGAGAACAGATTCGAGATGAGGCATTTTATAAGTTCGGTGTCCGAGAGGTCTACGAAAAACGATTAAAAGACTGGCAGCTCGCAAGGCATCTTGAAGAGCTAAAGCGAGACATGATCAAAGGTCAAATACCGCCAGTCGAAGAGATTCCCGAGGGTCCTCCTTTTAGGTCTGCTGCAATTCGAATGCTGATCGATGTTATTATGGGGGGAAAAGAATTTGATGGTACAATCCCACCCGCAGCGAGGAAGAGCGAGGAAGGCTTTTATGATCTTGACTTGGTTCAATCATTCATAACGTTGAACTGGAGAAGAGCTGGCGAGTTGGGTTTGGCTCACCAACAGGTTCGAGCGATGGAGACTATGAGGGCTAAGGAGCAGAAGAAGCGTAAAGCCGCCGAAGAGATGGATCGACACGCATGCGCGGCTGGACCTATTTAAAGAGCAGGGCTGAAGCGAAAAGTCATACCATATGGACTTCGAAATCAACTAGATTGTTTCTGAGGTAGCTGAGATGGTGTAGTAATATATCACCTATATCAGCATTTCAATCCCATTGTCCTATGGTTGTAATCGAAGGCAATCAACAAACCATAAAGGTGTGAGGCGGCTGCCATTACAACCAAAATGTGGAAGATTTGATGGGAACTTCCCCAGATGTCGAAAGCGCCTGGCCACCTTCTTTCGGGGAACCGCGCCTGGATGTTGTCAGAACTTTACTTTGAAAAGCTTTCAGTTTCACTTACCCCATACAGCCCAGCACCCGTAATATAAAAAACTCCTTGAAGAAGCAACCACGAAAGTCCCATTCGTTCCTGCATGTTGCTTATCCCATAGATGGTTAGACCATGGAAAACAGGAACGATTGCAGACAAGCCCATAGCAACAAACATTGCTGCTCGATAGGGTCTCCATTCTGGCGTTCTGAACTTCTCGAAGATTGAGACGGTCGCGCATCCAAGTCCCAAAGAGCAAATCTACTCATAACTTAGCTAACGATTTAAATACTCGTGCTTGAGTGAGTGACTTACCATAGTCCAGTACATCTCCTGCAGGTGAGGATAACAATAAAACCCATAGTAGATACTTGGAACGAAACTTCCGGTAATCAACGCAACAATTCCTACATAATCCAATTTATTTCCAAACTTCGATACGATTGGACTATGATTGGATATGGTATGGTAAGTTCCACTCATTCCCAAGCATGCTGCCGCACCCAGGAAAAAGCAGCCAAAAGTGTATACATCAGCTTTATTTGCAGAGTGGTATCGAGAAGCAAGGCTAGTATGGAGCAAGAGTCCAGATATGGTGAAAGCAATCGCGCCGAGAAGATGCGAGTATATGTTGACTGTTTCGTTATGAATATATAAGAGTGATGCCCAAGATTTGAGGAAGGAATTTGATTGTGGACGGTAGCCAGAATGAATGTAATGATTGTCACGCTGCCATGATGGCAAGTCGTTCCAGAGTACTGTCAAAACATCTTCGACTTCGGTTTCGACTTTTTTGGCTGTTTCGGCGATGACTTCCGTCGGTTGTGGTTTTCTTTGACGAGTACCTTCGGTAGACATGTTGTACTTTCGTACTGCGAAGATGAATTGGCAGGGCTGTTCCACAGGACTTCAAGCGGTTGTAATTTGTCGAATCAGCAGAATATCGGAATTTCCCAAGTGTGATATTGAATACATAGAAGTAATTAAATATTAATATATACCTAGGTATATTTCCCACTGTGAAAGTGTTGAGGATCACATTCAAAGTCACGATGTTGGGCAACGTGGGCCTCGGCATGGAATACACGCGAGCTCGGACCCACCTGCCCAAGTTGCTCGTAAATTGTTCGATGTTGACATCGCGGGAGACTCATCAGCCTCGTGCTTGCCAAAATGTGAATCTCTTCTCACCAGTAATCTGCGATACCATCTTCAAACTACGAGGTACTTCCAATGTCGGTTTACTCGCGCGGGGGTCGCGCAAATCCGGGGGCATGGAATCGGCTGAAGCCTGCAAACTATGATCCATTGGAAGCGGTGGGGTTACCTTCAAAGGGAGATGCTAGGTAAGTTGGAAACGAAATCTGATATTCATATGGCTTATGTATCTAGATTGCTTGATCACAAGGCTCAAGAGCGATATTACACGAAGATCGTGGAGAGGTACATGGCATTCTGCTCCGATGCAGGCCGCGGCGATGAGCTTCTGAGACGCATGGCGCAGTTGGATGTGAAGGGTGAGAACAGCAAGAACGATAAACCCAAGGTCATCAAACCCCAAAGTGTTGCGCCTCGAAGTACGGTCGAGCTTTTCTTAAAGACGATGCCCACGGAAATTGGGACCAATGGGCAAAAGGATCTCTCCATGATAATAATGGCTATGAGGAAACTACGGGAAGGAATTGTGGCATCAAATCGAGTCGACGATTTTTCGATACAAGCATACATATTCTGCATTAGGTTGTCCATTCTAGTCAAACAGATGGAATCATATCATCCAGCGATTCTCCATCTCCTCAAACGGATGCACCCAGTACAACCACTTACGAAAACCGAGCTCCAGGAATTTGTGAGCTACCTCGTTCTAGATCTTGCTTGTCGGCAGAACGACCTCGCGGAGGCGCATGCGATGAGACATAAGTGGGGATTAAAGGATGCGAAAGTCGATGCTACACTACGTGCTCTTACCCATGACAATTACTTTTTGTTCTGGAAGGTCAGAAAGAGCGTGGATGGGCACAAGGCTAAACTCATGGAATTTGCCGAGGATACTGTGAGGCGACAAGCCCTGAAATGCCTCGGAAGAGGCTATCTCAGTATCGAGTTGAATTCTTTGGAGCAGTATACTAACACCACCTGGCCTTCTCTAATCGGAGATTACGGGGTAGGCTGGCAATTAGAGGCTACGAAAGTCATCATTCGCAAGCCGAAAGCTCGATGATTCTGCTTCGTAGATATGTGTTGAGAACATGAAAATCTTCAGGAGGACGGTATACCTATCTAAATTCCACATGTGGATTTTGTTATTTCCAGGGATATGGTGGAAAGAAAGCCCTCGAATGGTAGCAAGATCTTTGGCAAAGGGGCCTCATATCCATTGTGCTACTTCGGTGCCAAGGAATGGACGCCGAAGGACCAACTTCATCATCTATGTTATCCTTCGGCAGGCGATTCAAATATCGCTTGTTTGGCAGAGCGGTATCATCTCTACTTAAAAGTGGTTGTATCGCCTGGCTGGTCGTGTTATACTTGAAGGACCTGAACAATCACGCAAGTAGATCTGCTTCTGGCGATGTACCCGAGAAATAAACCAAACGGCATTCGTCACCAACAGACAATATTCATATGCGGATCTTCTGACGGGACTCAATATGGAGTATGTAGACTCCCAATGGTGTTCATGATAGCTGTCGCGGTTTCGGACAGGAAACATAGGAAATAATACGGTGTAACATAATATCAATACTGGGGACTAGGAGAAGAAAGATACCCAAGATGTTCGCTTGGCATTTCTAAGTAAATAACATGTTATGCTCAGAATTAGCGATCTGCTTGTCCTCATGGCTTGTCTGAATACAGTGAACATGTCGAAAACAAGTAGTGATATTATTATTCTGATAGCGGTCCAAAATATTCTGGGATGGAGAAGTATCAATACGATCAGCGACTCATTATCAAGGCTCCCGCTAACATCACCAGCATCGAGACTCGAGCCTTGAAGGCTGAAACAGATCCAACTCCCAGGGGAAACTCCTGAGTCGTCAAACAGATGGTCATTTTGGGGTCTCTATTACACTGGTACAAAAGGCCTACCTACAAAATATCGGACAGGACAGCGGTTCCTACAGATTCGAGTCCCAAATTACCTCACCTGTGTTAGGCTGAACTTCAGAAGGCTATGTTTCGCAAACATCGATTGGATTGAAAATGTTCAACACAGGCCACCTCCGTTACAAGCCTGACAACTAAGTTGGAAATATACATAGGAAGCAAACCGATTAAAAGAAGGAGAAACGCGGGAGGACAGGCTGTTGTCGCCTGAGCTTCCATAGCACGATGTTTGTTAAGGTTCTGGAAAGTTGAACATTTTCTTCAACCCCCATCTATTTCAGCCATGCAAATATAGTATCAGATAACAAGATGCTATGCAGGAACTTTACTTCTCGTAGAGCGTCTTTGGTAAGGATGAAACCCCTCCTAAGTATGAGTTCGAGCTCTTCATCCCCACTGAAACAGGAATCGTATTAATGCACAACAAAGCGCAGCTGTGAAAACTATTAACTATCATCACTTGACAATATCAAAGACACAGAATTATATCAATATACAGTTACTATGGCCGAAGTAAGCACCTAACCAAGGATATTGGTGACATTGCAGATTTATTCCGTCAATGTATCTCAGCTCTTCAGGACGTCCTTTCATAAAATCTAAGATCGGGACGAAGTACATGGTCATTGTACCAAACATGATTGCTTTCGTTGCTCACAACATGGTTGGTGAAAAAAAGTGTCCAAATGGCCCTCGCTTCATGGTGAGGTTAGTGAAGCTAGAAATAAATATTGCCAATCCCGACACTTTGCAACAACATCGACAAAACAACACACTGAAAGCGTCGGTATATCAGAATGAAAATCGAAAATATCGTATTTGGCGGAAATGAATGAATTACAGACGCCCCAGGTGCTTCGGGCTCTACCGAAGGACATTGGTGATACTGTCACGCGTCGCGTGTGAGCGCGACTTCACGACAACGAAGATCAACGACGATCCTAACTACACCTATTAGGCTTCATCAGCGGCTTGTGTTGCGTCTGAAGGCAAAAGGAATATGCTCGAGCTATTCTCGATGCATATCTGCCCAAAAAATCCAGTTCTACAACTGCCAGTCTAAATCTAAGATTTTCAACAAGTTTCGATTTCACGAATTGGAGTACGTTACGACATCAAGATTTCCTCTCGACTTAATTCAAATCAAGGCAATATACGACAAAGTCTAGAAGCCATGTCTAAATCAGAGACCTCCAACATCGTATGGACACCCACATACATATGGTATCCTCTCGCGATCGAAGCATATGCATCATTGTCTCGGAATAGCGGTTGCACCTCTTCTAGAAGCTTTGAATGAAGCCTTGTTGATTCAGCAGGAAGGACAAATCCAGACAATCTCCGCCTCATGCCATTGTGAGAACTTGTACGAAGGCGAACGACGAGCCATCAAGCAATACATGTTGCGACATTCAGCTGGCAGCTCATTCGAAGACAATTGTTCCAGTATTCGCTTGACCTGGTACATTTTCTCGTCTCTAACACCATCAGACCACAAGTACGAGGTCATGGCATTTCCACGCTATTCAGTGTTCCAAGGACCTCGTCAAATATGTGTACCACATTAACAACACATGGACTATGGTTGCAAGGAAACATATGCACTATTCCCTTGTGGAACTCGAACTCTTGTGTCATTACGGACCACCACCCTGAAGGCAAACTTTACAGTCTACTGAGTAACAAGCGGCAAATTGGCGACATGCAAGCATCGCCTTTTTTGTTCTTGTACGACAATTGCCATACTCACAAGCAAAGGGCACCTGAACAAGTAACCAAAAGAACACTAAAGTCGCCAAGGCTATCAATCACGCTATCCAAACTCTTGCACTACCATACGACGTCCGGTCATACGGATCTTGCGAAATCAACACTATGACTCTACAGTCAGCCACAAGTTTCGGGAACAAATGTAAGGAAAAGGAGAAATGATTTAGTAACATAAGACGTATGGATCGTCGGCATTTACCGCACATGAAGGAGGTTGAAGAGGATCCTAGAGAGATCGGCAAAGATGATGGTCAAGCGCAATTATACTCCATAGGGAATTGTTGTCCTTTTCAACATTTCCTGCCCGAACAGCGCGAAGACACTTCTCTAGGCTTGATGGCATATTCAACGGAAAGAATTACATAACTTATCCGACACGCCATTATTGAGCAGCCTGCACAGCCAGGGTGTGCTAGAGGGTCCAAATTGCTGTCAATAATGTGAAGACAACTCGAACTTACACCTAGCCGCAGCATTTCCGCAGAATGCGGTTAACTAGGTTGGGTTCGGGATTCTTAGCAATAACGGGTCTGCCTTTAGGGGTCTCATGTGCAGATTGCGATTGCTTAAGTGCAGAACCATTATGCACTGGCTGAGAAAATCGTGGTATTCTGAGATGATCTTTCCTCGAAGTGTAGTTTTGATGTCGCTCGGCAGATGAAATACGAAGTATGCTCGTTGTACTGTGGGTTCATGGAAGAGGCGGTGAAGATTTGGTTTGGAGCTACCAAGCCTAGAATTCACGGGAGCTAAGGTCCCCCTTTACCCTTCCACTGGATTTCTTGGAAATTTCTCTAACTATTACTTAGCAACAGCACACACGCCTTAGATGCGTGCTCTGAGAAAAGCCGTCACGGCGATGACGCCGGGCCGGGCACCCCAGGTGGCATGTGGCACGTTCCGTCTTCTCATCGTGCTGGTCCGCCTGCACTAAGTATATATGATGATGCATGGACTTGTCGGCCATCTGAGGTTCCAGAAGCATTTGTGTGCATTTTCGCTTCTGTCGCGCTACTCAATACGCCGGTGATTCCTGAAATACTTTACTCCAAATCCGGAAGCCGATAAGATCGAAACATTGCTACGGAAGACGCTAATCAAGCAAGCCCTTAAGCGCCTCGACTTGAAACAAATACGTGTGATGATCTTAGTGTCTGAAGTCATTCCAAGAGCGTCCCCGCAATCAAAACACAACTAAATCATACGATTGATCAACTTTGCATCATTGGTTATACAATTTCTACCTCTACCAAGATGCTATACTATACCTAGTCCACATTTTCATTTCCAAGCAGGTTTCGGGCATCACTCCTCAACAATATTTCGTCACTTAGTATCACTCAGAGGAAATCTTTTTCAAAATTGCCCGAGTGTTCCGTGAACGGATTTTGGTCAGATTTATTACTTGCGCAGTACATTCCCATGACCAAGCCAAGTGATAATCTACCATTTCCTAAGCGCTTACTAGGCCTGGTCTCCCCAGCTTTCTTGATAGATATCAGCAGCTCTGCCGCCTAACTCACGCTAGCAAGAGTCCTACCCGTCGTCGGTGTCGCAGCCTTGTCAGCCTTTCTATGTCTGGCATGAGGTAACTGCAGTCCTCGGCGATCTCGGTAAGCGAAAGGGGGGTGCAGCGAAACGATGATTATCCCGAACATGACTTCTCAGATAGAAGAACCGCCACGAGGAAAACTCTACCAAGTCGTCTTGATTGCGCAAAGCAGTTTGCCCTACGACCCTGGCCTATGAGTAGAATGTGCTAAGACGTCAGAAACATGCGCACATTTCAAATTTCTGTATCAAGTCTTAACCCCAAGGAAAACTGACAAATTACCAAGCCCATCGATCACTGTTTAGCACAACATAGCGCTGCTATTCAAGCCGGTTCCAATACCTCGTCCAAGGTCCACATACCAACACACGTCGCAAACAGAGATTTATTATTTCCATGGCTGCAACCCGGAACATCCGGGAACAACCTTTCTCACACGTAACTTAACGTTTCAGACCCTATTCTCTAACAATATGGAGTTCTGGATGGTAGTACTATTTTAGAATCTGCGGGGTTCCCCAGAATCTATCTCGAGGCCGATGACTAGTCTCTTCATTCAACGAGCTCATTGGAGAACTTCATCGGCATTTGATTTTAAACTTGCTCGGCGTCGGCAGTTATCAGTTAGCGCAGCCCTATTGTGATGGTTTTTGCAGGCGCAACCCTAAAAGATTTGGGCAGTTGAAAACCGGTCAATCTCCTGAATGGTTGACAGGACCTTCGAGATCTGATGAGGTGTTCTACTTCGTCTCCCCCCGAACAAACCACAGTGGGGCGTCTGTGCTCCATTTACAGACTTTACTTGTTATAGTAATAAATAGTAGATTCTAGGCTTACTATTGGCTTAACACCCTGTATTATCGTATTTTCTAGAAGAAGCACAGGCGCCCCACTGGGGTTTGTTCTGGGTTTTACGAAGTAGACGAGACATTGGCAGTGAACCATAACCGTGTCGCAAACATGTTTGGTTGTGACTAGCCAAGACTCTGTCATTCTTAGAGCATACCTTGATGCAAGTCGCAGCCGAACTTGCGCGTCAACTTCAACATGATGAGTGTTCCACGAGTTTCAAGGACGCTTTCTATTCCCAGGAACCGTTGTTGTGGTAACAATGGTTCTCGCTTAATAAAGGGGCGTTACCGAGAGGTACTTAGGTACTTTTCGAACATACCTTTACAGTAAGATGGAGAGGAGAGTAGGTTATCGCTAACTCGATGACTTGAGGGAAAATCTTTACTACATCGCAAAAAGTAGATGTTGGTGCCGAGTGCTTTTGGTTTAAGCAGTGCAGGCTTATCATCACGCGGGCATGCGGAAGAATAGGTTATCTAGCAGAACTCAAGTCTAGAACAACAACCGGCCTGATCAGCTCTTGGGTATTGAAGTAATTGAAATTTGTGTTTCAGATACTTTGACATCAACTCAACTGAGTATGAGCCTTCACAGATTGGGTATGATATATGATGAACAATTCGTGATAGCTAACTTTGATTCGTTGCTAATGTCTTGTGGCGGCTAGGAAATAAATCTTATGACTTGTAATAATGTGAAGTATCGAACTGCAAGTCACTGGTTTTCATGAAGACTTTGGTACATTCAACAAACCCAAAATATAATCAGCCACATTCGACTTCTTTCCTGGGAAGATATCCGCAACTGAATCTATTTGGATTCTCTAATCTTCTTCACATGCTCGTTATTCGTCCCTTCCCTCCGACTAATGTTCGAAATTTACGCATCTGGTCGCTTTAGTCTGTTAAGAATCGTGTAAGATATCCCGAACAACACTAAAATAGTATTTCTGACCATAATCTAGAGCCTGTGCTACGCCTTATAGAACTAAAGATCTGCGGACCTGCCTCTAATCTGGTTTACACATTTGCTCGGTCCCAAATAGCAGTTTGAGGAACTTGCACTATTCTACGGCAATAATAGATCCTAATTCGATCCTAAATCTTCCAAATTGCAACCAGACCACTTGGCTTTGAGCTATTTGATGTCACACATCTGTTGCTTCCTGAAAAGACTTCAGGGAGATATCAAACTAAAGGCAGGATGACCCAAACACCTATACGATTTTCGAAAAAGCGACCACACTAGCATGTCAAGAATCCACTCCGCTTGGAGAAAAGGAAGGAGAAGGCTTGCACAAAGCAATCCGTGCATGTGGCAGGTTGTACGTCACGTGGCACATACAGTCGATCTGATACGCATCGTCGATGGATGTTTAGTACAGTGGTGGAGAAATCCGTCTCCCGCATTGAGGCAATATGTGATTATTGATCCAACTGCATGACGGTGCGATCAATGTGCTCCGTAGAGACGAAAGTTTCAAGTGATTATTACACCCACTGGGGCAAAAGCAACGCTCAAGCGAATAGGATCCATCAAAGGCGAATCGGTATTCACAATCCTTCGCTTATGGCCTCGACCACGAAGGATCTAGATGAACCAGATCGGGACTTCTGTGAGCTTCAACCCGCCTATCGTTGCTGACATCCAACCGCAGAAATGACATACGACTCGTGAGGTAAACCCACTGATCTGACATCCTCCCGCTGCAATTGACTGAAGATCTTCGCCTGGTCGCTGTGGAGGTCAGCCAACTTGCACATCTGTACATCCCAAGATGTGAAACCAGGTGTATACATCCTAAGGCACATAGTCAACATTACTTTTACGAAAAAGGGCGATCACGAATGTCGCCTGTGAAAATCTCTCCTCAGCGTCTCGCCCAGGTGGCCTTGTGCGACTCAGCTATGACGGGTATTCAGGCACAGTTGTTCTCGGTCTGGTATCGTCGGCTGAGTGATGTTGTTAAGCAAGGCTGGAAGGCACGGTGTTGCCTGTGGAAGTCATTTGGAGGCTCAGTACGATAGTCAGCACCATCTCAGCACGTAGGTGTAGGTACCTTCGTACCTACACCTGCCTAGCGAGTGTAGATCGTTCGTCAAAATGCTCTGCTTGGCGGTGGTACTTTGAGATTTCAAGATTGCCACCAGCCTCATCGTCCCACAGCCTCAGACAAACCAATCACACAACCATTCTAAGCCTTCGGTGGAACCGAAACAGGTCAACACCGAAACGACCAAATTAAGACCTGAACCTCAGGCATCAAAAAGTCAAAATCTCATCACGTCAAAAGCAAGAATTTCACCCGCCCCACACCGCTCCCCTATGCACATTCCTCAAGCTAAAACGCCCGGTCTTGATGCAGACGTGTGCATGACTTCCACGACGGGGGTTCCATCTGCATGGTTTCCGCTAGCCCATGCTTGGTGCATGTCAGATTGTCTTTTTGTGTCCATGCTAATCCACTTTATATCCGTCTTGCCCATGTTTGGCCTGTTCGAAATGCTCAGCAGCCAATAGCCAGAGACGAGAGATAAATGACTGGGAAGGAAAGGGCGAGCGTTAGCCTTATGACGGGGATTCTGGGTAATAAAGGAAAGGCAAGGCGAACGGTGGCGTTTGCTAGACATGGCCGAGCGTTTTGGGCGTACGAACGGAGGTCGGAGAAAACAGCGCTAGAATTGATTTCAGTAGCGGACTCAGTAGTTGGGCGGATGTGACCAATTGAGAGGCGTTGGACACGAGGTGTGTCACCGTCACTGTGGACGTCGAGGCGTTGACAGCGTGGTATCTGGGGCGTATCGTGATACCGTTTTCTTTTGGAGCAAGGGGCTGAAGTTTAAGATTATTATGACTTTCTCCAAGACATATTTACGGGAAGTTACGGCGCTGCTGTGAGTCAATACTGGAAGTCGGTCCCATGTTTTACGATGTGTATTTTAGGAATTTTTACGGAGATTGGTGCTGGTGTGGCCGACGTCGAAGAGCAATCCTTCAAAAACAGCTGACATGAAGAAAGCTTCAGAGAGGCACAAATCCCATCGCCCCTCAAGGACGCCGTAGATCGCCGTAGCCGACGATGAAGATAGAATTGTACATCTCGAGCGTCACGAGAAGGAGCAATACACATCTCATCTCACCACGACCAACGAACTGACTTTCGTGAGGGAGGAGCAAGCGGTGTAACCCGCTGTGTACCCTCCATCACCAAAATGTTTCCCATGAACCGGAAAGGACTCCTTCCTTAGAACTTACGGCAGCATCCAATCACAACCACCCTTCATGGCAGAGAATATGCAGAAAGACTCGGTTGTTTCGGTAGATGGGCCTTCCATAGAAACATCTGTCTGCAAACTCAAGGCAAAGTGCTTGCACATCCGATTTCCATATCGGTTGATTTCCCTGCAAAGCAGGAGTCTCGCTCGGTTAGCCAGATTTCCTGAGAGTTGACTGCATACGATTCTTGAGGAAGACGCGTATGGATTTATCTCCCAAATTAACTGCTCGTCATTGCAGACGTCAAAAGGCAGTTTTGTCTGGGAAAAAGAGTGGTTTGCGCGATTAATGAAGGTGTTGCACCGCATCTTATCGTCAATGTACAGTAGGAGATACCTGCCTCCGTTGCACCCTCGAATGGCAAGATTTCATCTATACCAACATCTCCCCACCGCCGAAACCCCCATGCGCTCATGATCTTGTCCCAGCTTGTCCACACCACATCTTCAAAGAGTCAGCAACACGCAGTCATCAATCTAAACATCTCACTCTCATCCGCATTTGCATCCCTCTAATCCTCCTATATTGGAAGACACCGCAAACGCTGGTTGGATGTGGTGGCCAGACGGCTGGTCCTTGACGTATGCGAAGGAGGCCAGAGCAGCATCACCGCTGGGATTCGACGTACCACCCGCCGACATCTCATTTCACGGGATTGGATATCGACAGAAGATGTTGGTAGAGGGAGTCGTAGTGTACATATGCACAACCATATGCATGCCCCTCAACCAATAACATTTCGCCGCTGCCCTCCCACACCAATACAGTACACAACATCTCCTCCCCCCAAGCACCAACCAATACACCAACATATACCTCCGAGCACTGACATACGCAGTGCGTCCCACCCACCCTAAAAACCAAAACCAACCAAGCCCAAAGACTCGTCGCCTCGTTTTTCCTCCCTCCCTCCTTGCCTCGCCCGGCTAAACTGCCCCCCCCCCCCATAGATTAAACACTCACCAGAACAGTCCAGATTCCCAGAGATAACGTAGGGCTACCACTAACCAACCAGGCGCTGTTACATTACTCGCTCTAACGCAACCGCCACACCACCACCCACGCAAGCGAACCACACACCACTGAAAGTCTGAACTGCTCGATACTTCCAAGAAATGACGGTGAATCGGTTAAACCCCTCCGCAACGAGCTTAGAATACCGATACGCAAAAAGCAACGTACAGTACGGTATTCGCATGCCCCGTCTGAAAGTTCTATGGGGTGGTGTTCAGACCTCGTCTAGGAAACAAGATGGGGTTTACTGTGCTGACTGGGTGCTGTTTCGTTTCGCTTCCTGTTTTCGGTTTTCTTGCATGATTGCGAAAAAAGCCAAGGGCAGTCAGTGGTGTCGTCGGTATTCGGCCAAATCTTGGAAGAAAGCCTCAAAAGATTCCATGAGATGGATTGTGAGACCCAGGTCAGCGGATGTTGTATCCAGAACCAGAAGATACCGCGCCCCAGCCGCTGAATCGTCCCAGCTGTTAACGTGCATGAGCAACTGAATTTACATGGTTCACTTTTCCGATGAGAGAAATTTTTGTTAGAGAATTATAATCTAATAGTATATTTTTTGCTTTTCTCCACGAGCACTTCGTGGAGATCCAAAAGTTTTTAGCGTGAAGATATAGAATAGTACATATCTAAAAGGTGTGAGCTTTCAAGCTCAACACCAACGTATTTCATTCAGGTATCGCTAGCGATCCTTTTCGGCAGATAAACTGCAATCAAGCCTCTTCCACTTCAACGCACACACCAGGGTATCTGTTGCCATAAAAATCCGTCCGAACACCGCGAAAATAAACCACCAGTATATATATCCAAGCAAAACGAAGAGAAACATCCCAAACATCTATAGACAAATAAGAAGTGTAAAAGCCCCAAACTCCAATGCAAGCGAATTCTCCCGCTGCATGATGCAATGCCCATCTTTTGTCGTCCTCTTTCAAATGAGCGGACGAGCAAGCCAGGCTCCGCGGCAGAAACTTCCGATCCAGGAAATAGTAAAAAGATCTGAAGTTCATCCGCAGGAAAAAGAAAGTGTGGAAGAATTGCCATATTTTCCAGTGCACCTTATATGCGAAATGAAAATTTGCGGTCTGTACAGGTATAAAATGTGAAACAGCCAGCGCGTGGTCCGTATTGTCTAGGTTCATGTGGCGACGGTCCTCGAATAATTAATTTGTTGAGTCGACTCTGAGTGACGCAACATGAAGATGAGTCTAATCAATCTCAGCCGACGCATATGGGGTAAAGCCGGCATCCATAGACTAGTCCAAAACGAATGGGAAGGTCACAAGGGTCAAGGCCATACTCAACCAATGTCCAGGACAGGACACCATCCATCAGTATGCTTGAGCCTGTTGGCTGTAAAAGTTGTGTGGATGGTAGTAGAACGGTTGCCCATGGTTGAAGTTGCCATACGAGTAAGGCTGCTCATACGGCGAGTAGCAATGAGCAGTGGGTTTCTGAAAAGTGTTGCCGTGTGGCGGAAGCGAGTAATATTGCATAGGCATCTGGTTCGTAACATCAGCCAAAGGCTGACGGTGGGTGGGACCTGTAGTCAGGGCAGAGGTCGAGCTCTCATCCAAGGGTTGTGTAGGGGGTTCAACATCCATTGAAGTAGGAGAGGTCTCCGGACTGTCACAGAAATCAGACTCGTCCGAGGAAGATGACCCAGACGAGAGCATGGAGCCTTCATCCGAATCATACGATGACTGTGAGCCAGAAGAGGTGGATGATATGTTGGAGACATTGAATTGAGCGGCGTGTGGTGAGGCGGGTGGTGTCGCAAGCGAGATGCGTCCAGTTTGCTGTGGTGGGGCGGAGAAACTCTGGCAGTGGAAAATGCGACTCTTCAGCTCGGAAACGCTAATCCTGTCCCTTGGGTCGCTCTGGAAGACCTCACCAAGAATGTCGTTCAGCTCATCTGATAGAGGCAAGATGGTCTTCAAGAAATTCGGGTCCTTCTTGAACGCCTTGTAGGTGGAATCTTCATCAGAAGCTTGCTTCCATGGATTACGGCCACAGGCAAGGTTGACCAGAATGACGCCAAGAGACCAGACATCGTTAGGGGCAGATTTATATGATGGTTTTCTTGAAGATTGATCCAGGCATTCTGAGAAGAAAGGATGTCAGTAGGTGAAAGAGATATTCGGGACTCTCGAACGGGCCTACCTGGGCTCATATAAAACGTGGATCCGCAACCATGGTCCTCGGAGTCCTCTTCGGTGGTCGCCAAGCCAAAATCCGCAAGCAGGACATCATGGCCACCGTTGGAAACCAAGATATTCTCGGGCTTCAGGTCTCGATGGTAGATCCCAAGTCGATGGCAATGCTCAACCGCATCCAAGATCTGGAGGAAGGCTCTCTGGACAAGAGTGTCATTACTCACGTATATGCCCTTCTCAGTGATGTTTGAGAAAAGGTCTCCTTCTGGACAGAATTCCAGAATAACGTAGATACACTCTGGGTCATCCACAATCTTGAGCATAGAGACTATGTTAGGATGTGCAGACGCCGCATAGTGAAGTTGGATTTCCCGGGATTGGAACTCTCGCTGTCTCCTGTCCAAGGGTTCTCCATTTGGGTTGGTTTTGCTCAGGGCCTTGACAGCATACCAGGTATTAGAAACGTAGTCGAACGCAGAATAAACAACTCCGTAGGCACCAGTCCCGAGGATACTTCGAAGCTGTAGCGACTTTCCCAGGATGATACCTATTCTCGACTCTGGCGTGGGAGGAAGAGAATATCGACTTGCTTTCGCTTGTTGAGGTTGGCGTGCTTTGTACCCGGGTTGGGAAGAGGCAGGTGTAGGATAGTCTGCGGAACAACCTCGTGGTCCACGGAAGTTTACTGATTCTGAGCCGGCTGGGGATTGTGGTGGTGAAGGGGGGAACTGAACATTATGCATGGCAAGAAAGGGAATCCAAATATTAAATCGTCGAAAGGAATGGCACTGTTATCTGGTTCCCAAAGAACAGAAAAGAAAAGGGCCAATATATAGATCTGAGGAACAGAACAGGACCTGGATGTGTCGTCGAATTCGATCGCAGCCCAGGAGAGAGAGAGCAGGTGGAAAGTTCCAGACGGAGGAAGTGAACTGGAAGTAGTGGCTAGATAGATGCGACGGAGAAGGAGTAGTGATGGTATTCGTGACGAGAGTAAGTTGAGGTGGAGGTGGAGGTGGAGGTGAGGTTAGGTGGTGGATGGACTACTATCGTGGAGGGGAAGGTCCAGAGTAGTTAAGTCGACGATGGACCATTGGGAGCAGGAAGATGCGCATAGTCATAGCGTGGGCCAATTCCAATATCGCTGGATTGCAGGTGGGCTAGGCGGGCTAGGCGGGCTAGGCTAGGGCAACAGGGTGTGGCTGTATGTCACTCTAGTCACGCCAATAAGCAGCCCTGCTTGCGTGGTGTTGGTCCCATGCAAGGGCTGCCCAGGTGGCAGAATGAGCTAAATACGATCTAGAAAGAACGAATTAGACTCCCAAGCGGGAAGCGTAGCAGCAGATCACTACTTCGAGTAAGTGGCCCGCTACTACGTTAGTTTCTTGCCCATCCCGCCGTCGACGCCTTGGACCCCATCGGCACAGCGACTACGGTACAGTAAAGAAAAGGCTATTTCGTTTCCACGTACGCACACAACCGCAACCATCCCAATAGCTCTGTGCCGATGGGTATGACATAGATGCTCGATTCGACATAAAAATAGCAGGTGGTCGGAGAAGGCTGGCGACGGGTGAAGTTGAATCACGCCAACCGACAATTCCGGTCAAACTGCACGCTTGCAGATGAAGTGACCACTGAGCGGTGGCCTGTCTGACTACTGCAGAATCCTGCTCTGCCCCTCGACTGAGAAATGGGAAGGCTTCTGCTTGTCCTTTGCTGCTGAGTTTGGCACTGGCAGTGACTGGCAGCCTGCTGCTGGGTTCTGTGTTAACCCGAGCCTGCCAGGATGTTATTCACGGCACGCCATTGAGGAGGCACAGATGCAGACGCCCCAAAACAGAGCTGGTCAGAGACTCAGAGGCATCGGTGATTCGGACAGGGAAGAGGCCGCCGCGCCTGTGTGATTGGTTTAGGTGAGAAAAGCATCAAGGTGGCCCGGTGGCGGGTTGCTCGACTGCTGCTCTTTGCCCTGTGCCGTGCAAGGAATTGGTCTGATCGGGCGCATGAATCGAGCTTGCACCAGAAACCACAGACCCGAGACTTGAGACCTGCGCCCAGCCAGGACCAGGAGATTTTTCACCACAAGCCAGCACACTGAGCACAGGCGAGACCAGCAAAGACCAGGTGACGGGTCTCTCAACTTTGGGACACTTTGTTCGCCATCCACGCTGTCCCTCGTGGCTCTCAGCGATCAATGCGACATCTTGCAAACTCTGTTATGGCCGCGCGGTTATGATTGGTCATACAAGGAAGTTCCATCTCCACAAGATTGTTCCAAGCTTCCTTTCCAGTTCGACAAGTCTCTTCCACCTCCTGCTGATCCAAGGAGACGCTCATAGGCCGGTATGCATGGTAGGGGAATTGCGCTGCTGCATCATGATGTGTCGACCGTACGCTCCACTGCTGCTCGTCTCAAAGAAAGTGTAGGATCTCCATCAAGCTGCCAAACCACCCAAACGCATCACGATAACCAATCTCCGACTCGATCCTTCCAGACCGGCAAGCGTTAAAGCGCCGTGTGGTAGCAGAGATTAACAATTGTGTAAAACCAATAGCAGAGCGTTGCATGATTATCAAAGGTTCAATGTCCCCATTTCCTGGCTGTGACTGGCTACAAATCTGCCGCCGGTGTAAACTCCCCGCTGCCTTCAGCGTGTATCGTCCGTCTAGCACTCGCTTCCTGTAAGATCTAGTTGTGGAGCATGTTTGTATCGTGTAATTCGTGTACGGCGCTGCGCCCGATCGGTGTGACAGCCCTGTTGACGACTACTCGCAGCCACACTGGTCATTCTCGAAGTTCTATTTTCCCAGCGATCACCAATCATGGGTCTTGACTGGGCCATAGTGAGGCTGCTCACGGTTTCGGGGCTGGTGTATTGTGATTGATTGGTCTAAGATTATGTATGGGTGTGGAGGGCTAGGCGACTACTGCACGAGAGTTAGTTTTTGACCAGGTATGAAAGTTATGGAAACATGACCTGTAATAATAATTCTCCTTTCCATCTGTGTGTCACAGTTGCGAATACGGAGTAGTTATCCACCATTATATCCTTCTGGCCAATAACAATGCTTCCGTGACAGAATTCGCCTCCCGTGTTATATAAACTAATTAAGGCGACTGCATTATTTATTGCATAAGTCTATGCTTGTACGGTACGGTACGTACTCATGGGTCAGAGTCACCCTCTCAATTGTCATCGCTGATTATATGCAGAGAGAATGCTGTCTGGTGCACCAGGGTCCAGGGAACAATTCGTTTGATGTTTTCCCCAAGCTTCGGAGCTTTTGATCGATCAAAAGGCATAATTGTGTATGGAGAGCATCCTCTGAGCTGAGCGCTGTGACTGCAAATCTTCTTAGCCGTTCGAAATAGAAACGTCGCAATTCGGCACTTGCTTCAGCCGTTTCCCTCTTCAAGCAATTCTTAATCGATCGCTTCTGACGAAATTCCCGAACCAGCCCTGAAACTCACCGCCAAGATGAAGTTCTCCCATGAAATAATTCCCAAGCCGATTAAATATGCAACTTGGGCTGGCGTACTAGCCATGCTGTACTATCGATTTTCTATGGCCCTTCCATGACCCCATACGCGTGTGAAGCAAATAGCTTCATATTATCCGAGGAAACGAGATTGTGTTGGTGGACCGGGAAAGGTTTGGTACTCTTCGTACTCCGTATTGTTTTGCTCCGTGTTGTTTTGTGGTTCGTGAAATTGCTCAATAATCTCAAAACTGTGGGCTTTTACCGGGACCCTCGTAGTTGTCGCATCTGTGGCAGCAGCGGTACGCTCGTGCGACAATGCCCTTTTCGTTTCGTTTGGTCATTGGGTACGGACGATGCGTACCGTAAGCGCATAGGATTCCTTGTGATGTTGTAGTATTGAATACTTGCCCTTCCACGTCTCGGTGGCCTATGCGGAGGGCACAATAATACGCTTTCGTACAAACCTGTTGGACCGCTCGGTCTAACAGTATAATGGTCGAAGGATTGACGATCATCATGTGAGTGATACTGATGAGGGAAAGTCCTGACAGTATTCTTGAGGTTGAGCGCTGCCGTTCTTGGGGCAAAGGGTTCATGTTTTTTTGTGTGACTTGTCGCGATTGCGTAGAGGTGTTTTGTGGAGGGGTCAAGCTGGCGCAGGGTCTTTCCCCACCACGTCATCATGTGATCCGCCCGTTGCTATTCTCCATCCTTATTAGACCACTTAAACCTTCTCAAAAACCCCCAAAGACTAACATCTTATCCATCAAGGTCCTTTGATTTAATCGATGATAATACAGCCCCGTCGGGGGCATAAGATCTCTGATCAAAATATGCAGAGTTACAGGGGAAAAAAGCTTCTGAAACTTTGATATCCATGGCATATTTTTACACTATCATTTTAACATGATCCTCTTCGAGTACTGAGCAGCTTTATAAGGCTTTAGCTGCGAACTTCTCATCTATCTGGAGCATGTCTTGTCGTTCTATGCCTCGGAGTAATCGATTTAGCCCTTAAGCTCCATCATGCTTCCGTGTTAGGACTTGCGTGTCACTTTTCTATTTCTCGGGAATTGGATAAGCTCAGAACCTCTGGATCTTGCTTTCATGTCGGGACTTATGAGCTGATTAGTTCTGGAACTTGGATAGCATGCTTCGCAAACGAATCGATGAATACCAGGGGCACCTTCCATTCCGGGTGGGTTGATTTTGTATTCCTCAAGCTGCTTGTGATGTGCTCAACCACTTTTGTTATTTGTTGTGTTTCCATCTTGAGCAACGGTCCAGATCGTCCGAACATGTTCCCATCATACAACTTCTTAATCACTAATATCTCTAGGTGTGGGAACTGCTTGAAGCTCAACAGCCATCTCGATTCTGGCTGAGTGACACATATACCATCGCCATATGCATAGGCAAACACTTTCGATTTGGGCCTGAGTATGAGTTCTTCCAGCACCAGATGCTTAATATTCGTACAACCGATCATACTACGTGGACACTCAACCTGCCATGGGCGTGCGAGGTATAGAGGTGTAGCTAGATTTGCCATAAACGTTAAAGCATATCGCCTTTCTGATCTGAATCCGTGGCCTGCCCAAGAACGAAGGATTGCAGCGTTCGATTCAGCGTGTTTTATATTTGGAAGTTTAAAAAGCAGTCAGAAAAACTCTCTGCGAGACTCTGTGGATGCGTTGAATTGCCAAAGCGTGTTTCCCCGCCTGGGGTGGTCAAGTTTCTTCACCGTGACGCTGTTTGGCAAATACACAATTGCACTCTGGAAGTGGTCTTCGAATGCAATCTCCCATATTTGGCACCTTATCTCATATGGAAGTTGTGCGAAGTTTCGGAACTGATTGTGTACTAAAGTGCCTGTCCAAATCCGTCCGCTTCTTTTGATTTTGGTATTGTGCTCGATTTGCTGGTCGGTATTCGCTCGAGGAAAACATTGTTGGGACACATGCCTCAAATTCTTTGCGGAGTTATCTGCCACCAAAAGCATAATTCCAAGATTTGGTCCACACTGCTTTAAGAGAAGTTAAACTATTTGTCAATCATCGCCTGCCGAAGAGTAATAAGGTTGTAGAGTGAGGGTCGGAATGGGTTGCCAAAACTGGTCTTGGGTTTTTGTTACGATTGTAAACCTTTCAGATTTTCAACCGATCTAAGTGACACTAGAAACTTTTTTCTAGGTTGTCTTTGTTGTTTGGGACTTATGTTTGCTTTGGGTAATGGATGCATGCAAACAATCAAAGCGCATGTTGATTTACAAATTCAGATGAACAAAGAAACTTAACTTTTCTTTTGACAACTGGTTGCAACGTTGAGCATTGTTGAACAGTTTCCTTCATCTTGTCGAAATGAGAGTATAATTTGACTCGTACCGCTCTTCTTATGCGAGATTATGAAACTGTGTCTTCTGAACTTGGGGAGGGAAAATTCCCAAATTCCAAAAACACTTGACAAATAAGGCTCTTCTTTCTCACGTATATAGAAAACGTATAAGAGGTTTGAAATACTCATACCCTCCTCACCTCCTCTCACTCCATAAAATCCACAGCCCGTGGGTGTTCGTTCGGCTCTGAGATGAACTTTTAATGGCTGCATGGGACTTCTACCCTCGATCAATATTTTGGTCAATACATTTAATTTAGAAAGGTGTATTCACTTTACTAATGAAATTGATTTCAATTAGCCAAAACATACCCCATAAAACACTTTGAGCTTGCTGTGACAAACGTTAGGTGGAAACGAAACTCAAAATTTGAAGTACCTTAAAAGACGGCTTTCAAACCTGTGAATACAACGGCAATTAGTTACTGTACCGACTGTATTCTCTGATATGCTGATATCTGTGGTTTCTTGATGAAACCGACATGGGAGCTCTGAAATACTTCTAGCTGCCTTTGAAGTCCAATCAACATAAGTGACACTAATCACCCAGCTTGTTGATACCTTAGATCAATGGCTACAGACTCAACCCACGTTTGTGTTGTTACATATAAACTTAAAGCTCATTTCGTATACTATGGGGAAAAGAGATATAAGCAAATTCTTAAAACTTGAGTAAAGCAAAAGTTCCTCTATCGTGGATTTTGGCCATTAAGACAAACCTATGTCCAAAAAAGAAGTTGCTGAGATTTTTGCACGGATTTGCCTAAATGTTTTTATTGGATTTGAGCCTTTAATCAGTGGTTGTTACATGTTCTAATAAACTGAAGCTTTGACTTGAGTCTGACTTAGAAGTACTTCTACATTTGAGGTGTGGATATAATGACAAGACGTAATTTTGGGAATTATCACTGCTTAACCCCATTCTTGGAACACTTGACAAACATACGATTTTATATAAGCAATATAGTTTGAATAAGCGAAGCATGAGTCAGACGAAGACAAGAGTAGGTACACAAGCAAATAACATTTGTTTAGCACCATTAAAATAAATTATCGACAAGGTCCCAGAATTAAACATTATCATATCGTACCATGACCGATTTCATTTCAAATTCGGAACATCCAGGTTTCCAAATTAAACAGGCAACGACATTCACAGAAATCACCCAGATCCGAGACCTCTTCACAGCATACACATCATGGCTCGACCTTGACCTTAGCTTTCAGGGCTACGAAGCCGAACTCGCTTCACTGCCTGGCGTATACAAGCCTCCAACTGGTGCCTTACTCATCGCCACCTCGACGTCGTCATCTTCATCACTACCCGAGGGCTCGGCAATAGGTTGCGTGGCTCTGAGACCACTCAAATCCACGTCTCCGTCAAAGACGTGCGAGATGAAACGTCTGTACACGGTATCTGAAGCTCGGGGTCTTGGTGTGGGAAAAGCTTTAATTGACAGGGTCCTGGAGGAAGCGAGGAAGTTAGGATATGAAGAGATGGTATTGGATACGTTGGATGCTAAGATGGAAGGTGCTGTAAGATTGTATGGGAAGTTTGGGTTCCAGAGAATTGAAGCTTATTATGACACACCGTTGGAGGGAACATTGTTTTTGGGACGGAAGCTTTAAACCCTGGAACGGCGCGGCCTGCCTTAGATTCCTTATTATTCCTTATATCGGATACTTTCTTCCTCCAATGTTTTCTATTCTACATGTTCGGTAGTCTTGCTAGGATGAAATGGAGCGAACCGAAGCTCGGTCGAGGTAGAAGGCTCAACAGGAGCCCGATTGTATGGCCTACAAGAGAGAACTATATTCCAAGTCAGGCTTCGATCAATGGAACTAGTTGCTGACTTAAAGAAGGGTCGACTTGAATCTGTATAAACAATGTCAAAGTTTATCAACCCAGCTAATTGATAGATAAGCCCAGAAGTGACTCGTTGCAAAGGTAGACGATGGCTCTCGAACTGGGATGAACTGAATAATCAATACGAACTCCAAACATGAAGTTCAAGTGAGAAACTTCTTCGGAGAGACCTTTGTTCTCCAACTAGAATTTATTCTGGGTTGAAGCGAAAGTGAGGACTGCACTTAACGCAACAAACTATAGTAAAGGTCGAGGAATAGATACTCCACATGGGTAAATGAACACTAAAGGGAATTGATATCTAGAAATTTGAAATTTGACCGCCCAACTGACAACTTTGAAAGTGGGAAATCATCCAATACTTGCTTGTGTCTCTGAAATAGCTTGTAGGATGACAGCATGAACGAATCGTTGACTCTTAATGGCAGAAACAATTTATACAAGTACGCACTGCATCCAAGAATTCGCTTGAGATATACCTAAACTTTTGCTATAAGTCAGAGAATTTCAAGGCAGGTGGAAACTTCTATATTCAAGTCTCCAACCAAGACGTGACTTTCACATTCTCGCATGAGACATTGATCTCCTTGAATTCAAAACATACGACAAAATCTAGAAGTATGTAGATTCTCCATGTCTGCACGACTATATTCAACACTGGCATTAAACGAGTTCATCCGCCGACACATAGGCCTCTACTGTAGCAGAACCCGGTTGTTTCTACTTGATGAATCTCATTCTTGCCAGTGGCTCTGCTTCTGACGTGTTCGGCTGGGTATAGGATGGAATCGATAACAACAATCTCGAAACAAGAAAGCTAACCCCATGCTCACGCTCCTTCGCGACTTGTGTTCCTGATCTGATCTAGATATCCGTCGTCTATGATGGAGACACTTTTTATACGCCAAGCAATGCAAATACCGAAAGCAATGAATCTTGCAACATCGAAACTGTTATGCTGCAACTTGAGCTTGCGAACCCTGATCCTGTGGCTGCGCTTGTGACTGAACCTGTATTATCTGGAATATCGTTAAATGTGTACAGAACCACTTCAGAACGAAAAGACACACCTTTGATCTAACAGCATCACTCTTATCCTCGGTATCCTTGATCTGTTTCTCAACCCTCTTGCTACCCAGGAATTAGCTTCCATCACCCATTCAGAGACAGAGATGCCATACATCTCGTTCACAATGTAGTCGAGCCGTCCGTCCACCGCCAGTACCGCCTCGGTCTTCTCCTGCTTCAAGAGCACAGGCCCAACCAATTTATAGATCTTCGCGTCATCTGCCAGGCCTGAAAATTCCTACATCTCTTAGCCGCCGACTCATTCATCGTATTCCATTCCTCGAACCTTCTGAACGGCGCGGTTTTCTTGTTGCTGGGACTCGAGTTTCTGCCGTGAGTTTACATGGTTCTGAAGCTCTGCACAGAAAATTAGATTTTTGTGTTCACTCCCATGACGGCGCATAAGGGTACCTTGCTGAACTGCTTGATATTCGGCACTGAGAGCTTGAAGCTGTTGCTGGACTTCTGCCATATTTTGAGGTTGTCCACTAGAAATGTTCAAAAAGACCAAGAGCCGCGGCAAAATAGCAATAAAAATCTCGATTAATGTCTTATGTCGAAGAGAGATAGTATAGACAAATTCGTTGCTTTTGAAATTCTTAGCTCACAGAATCGCAATTCGATGGTCTGGATGCTAATCACGTCCCGCTAGCGCGGTTGCCGCATGGCGGGGCAAGGCAACGGGGACTTCGACCATGGAAGTAAACATCCTGTACACCGTACTCTGTGACTGATTTTCTCAATCAAAAGAATACAGACCTGAATCCCTTCAATATCTCGGACTCTCATCCGCCTGCAAACGATATATGAGAACTGGTTCTGCGAGTCTCAAAACCGCAACCGCGTGCCAAGATCTTTGGAAAGAATCACCACACTTCCGCCCACAGCACCGTCATCAGAAGAGTAGCTTCGCAACGAGTTCGACAGGCCTCAGAAGAGCTGCAAACGCTATTCCGCATTCTAGACAAGCATTACTGTGAAGGTTTACACCGTAATCGCCTCTGGTCTCGATCACCTCCGCCCCCGCGATTCGATTACCCCACCCCCAAGATGTCGAATACCGACTTTCTGGGTCGTGCCATAGACATTGTGAAGAAGGCAATCGAAGCAGACACAGCTGCTGAATATGAGAAGGCGTACCAGTTATACTATCAGTCCCTGGAACTTTTTATGCTAGCTCTCAAATGGGAAAAGAATGCGAAATCAAAGGAGATGATCCGCGCGAAGGCAGGGGAATACATGGAGCGAGCTGAAAAGTTAAAAACGCATTTAGACACAGACGGCGGTAAAAAGAAACCTGGGATGGTAGGCAGTAATGGTGCGACAACGGGAGGCGCTGGAAAGGGGGAGGAGAAGGAGGGCGAAGATGCTGATAGCAAGAAATTGAGAAATGCGCTTGCGGGTGCGATTTTGCAGGATAAACCTAACGTCCGATGGGAGGATGTAGCAGGGTTAGAGGCTGCGAAAGAGGCGTTAAAGGAGGCGGTTGTACTGCCTATAAAATTTCCTCATCTATTTACCGGGAAGAGACAACCTTGGAAAGGAATTCTACTCTATGGACCACCAGGAACCGGAAAGTCATATCTTGCAAAAGCAGTTGCCACAGAAGCGAACAGCACTTTCTTCAGTGTAAGCAGTTCGGATTTGGTCAGTAAGTGGATGGGAGAGTCAGAAAGGTAAGCTGGTACGATGATTTGGCCTGTGAAGTAGCTCACACGATGTTAGGTTGGTGAAACAGCTGTTCGCAATGGCGCGGGAAAACAAACCCTCTATCATCTTCATCGACGAAATTGACGCTCTATGCGGTCCAAGAGGAGAAGGAGAATCTGAGGCGTCCCGACGTATCAAAACGGAGATGCTTGTTCAGATGGACGGAGTAGGCCGTGATAGTAAAGGAGTTCTAGTACTAGGAGCAACCAACATCCCTTGGCAGCTAGATGCGGCTATTCGTCGCCGTTTCCAACGTCGTGTACACATCTCTCTTCCTGATGCCGCGGCGCGAACTACCATGTTCGAGCTTGCAGTAGGCACCACACCATGTGACCTCAAGAAAGCAGACTTCAAGAGACTGGGAGAGTTGAGCGATGGATATTCTGGAAGCGATATCAGTATTGCTGTACAAGATGCACTCATGCAACCTGTCCGACTCATTCAGACAGCCACTCATTATAAAAAGGTATGTATTCCCTTTCTCCATTGAGCCACCGACTAACAATTTGTCTAGGTGATGGATGGAGATGTCGAGAAACTGACACCCTGCTCTCCCGGCGCGCAAGGAGCTATGGAAATGAATTGGACTGAAGTAGACTCCGACAAGCTTTTAGAACCACCACTCCGCTTATCCGATTTCGAAAAGGCCGTTAAAGGTGCGAGACCGACGGTCAGTCAGGAGGATATCATTAGGAGTAAAGAGTGGACCCAGGAGTTCGGTAGTGAGGGAGTTTGATGGGATTCTAGAGCCGATCTCAAGGACGTACACCTGGGAGAGGAATTTTGAACATGTATGCAATGGTGAAGCATGGCGTTCTTATAGGAGTCAAGGATTTTCTTGCATCCACGAGCGGGTGACGGAGCAATGGGTGAAATGTCATATAGAAGTATAGCAGACTACAACGAAGCAAAACGACAAGTAGAGGTGATTGTGGATTGAAAGACATTGCAAATACTTTAAATACAAGGTATCTACTAAAGTATCATGCTCTAAATCGCAATCCATACCATGAGGTGCATTTTTCATTACAAATAAACAAGCCATGTCCCCAAGCGCCAAGTTGATGTTATTCAACACAGGAAACAAACCAGATGAATCGTCCAACTCCGTGCCAGAAGCCCCACCCAAAATATACAAAAGCAAAAGTGTTAGATAAATCATGCGCCAAACTTGTTCTATTCAGAGTCGGCAGATTCTTTCTTGCTCTTCTTCTTACTCTTCTTTTCTGATGGCTCCTGATCACCGTTTACTTCACTATGTCTTCGCTTCTTGTCTTTCTTATCTTTTTTGGCATCCTTGTCTTTGGACTTTTCCTTCTTCTCTTTCTTGTCTTTGGCTTTCTTTTCCTGCTTGCCTACCGCTCTTGGGGCGACATCAGCCATTTCAGTGTCCGCTGTTGGGTCTGCAATGTTGATGTCACCTAGAACCGCATCCATTGCTGATTTCTGCAAGACGTTAGTGGATGCATTATTTTGCGAAAGTCAGTAATTACCATAGCATCCTCATTCTTTGTTGGCGCAGCGCCGGTAGCATAGAAATCTAATCTCTCCTCAACCTGTTTTCTTAAAGCCTCTCCAAATTTGGTAGATGGCTCTTCGGAAAAGTTGTCAATTCTGCTTGCAATACTGCATTTGTTGGCAAGGAATCTTGAAATACGGCCCTTATTCTTGGCTCCGGCACGACCAATGAAACTTGAGTGGTAAATCAGTCCATATTTCGGTGTGTTTCCCTTGGTTTTCAGTGCTCGGAAAAGGGCCTTCTCAGCACCCAGAATTTGAACAGTGGAAGCTGGGTACTTGGACAAATTGGTGAGAGATCCAGCATGGGAAATAAGTCTGGCAGCAACAACCTCGCCAATCAGGGAAGCCAAATTTGGCGCGACGATGGCCATCTTGTTGACTAGGTATTGAAAGAGTGACCGGCGGTATTCGGCAAGCTTGACGACTCTGTTCGCGAATGACGACACATTCTCCATATCAGTCACAGAGATTTCCTGGCCCATACTTACACGAGCAGCATCGATGATAGCCTGTGCGATATCTCCATCATCGTTAACAATCGCTGCGATATCATGTAACGACTCTTGGGATAAAGTCTGTTTGTCGCCAATTGCTAACGCAAGTTTTGCGTATGTATGGTTGTCGGAGACGATACGGACAAGTTCTGGGAAATGCCATCCATACCATTCTCTGACGCGCATAGAAAAGGTGTTGACAGCCTTGTCGAGGTGGTCAAGCGTAGCGATAGCTTGGATAATGTGGTTGTCGTTCTTCTGGACTGAGAACTTGACCTTTGCACGAGAGTATGCGTGACCAAGACCAAGCTGAGCCCGCTCAACATCTCCCTCTTGAAGGCCCTTCAACAGTTTTCCTGCATGAAATCGCAATCCTCGGAGCAAGTCTGCGCAGACCTCGGAGGTCTCGCCAGTTTCGCACTCGACACCTGAGAATGCAGCCTTGATACTACCAGCCAGATTCTTATCCGACACACCCAGTACGACCTTCTTCTTCTTGGAAGTTTTTGGGAGGTTCAACTCGAGGTTCGATCGTAGATACTCAGACAGGACACCTTCAGAAACAAGATTTATGTTTTCAAGAGCTTCGGCAGCTCCTCTGAGAAATCCTGTCAGTTCTCACTCTTGTAACATTAATTTTCGCAGCGTACCTGTATGGCGCAAAGTTTACAAGCTTCACCATCTTCCCGAACTTGGCAAGGTCCTGAGTCGCATCCTGAACCTCCTTCAATCGGTTTCCCACCGTATCGCCTTGGTGAACGACTTCAAAGATCGCATACCCCACCGAGCTCTCGTGGAGCAAGTAATTGATATCCGACATGTTGCAAAAACACAGTAAGGTTTGCTTCCTTATGCCGTCCCTCTACACCACATTGACAGGTCGATCCTGCAGTTTGATATTTGTTGCGTGGGTTTGGTCGTGATCGTCTTTTGCTCCCAAAATTTCTCGAAGCTCTCTGGAAATTTTCTCGCGGCGGTGCGATTGGATCTGCGGGCTGCACGCTAACCACTAGCGGCAGGGACCTTTAGACTTCCACGTGACGATACTCCCCTCCAAAGTTACTGATACTTGCAATATCATATTAAGATCATATACAGTAATAGCTAGAAATTCCATAGTGCAACAATGAGATTATAATACCATGGTTGATATAATGTTACTATTTCAGTATTCGATATTGGGACTCTTCATAGCTAATTGCATTTAGACTACCATGCTGCCTCCAAAAGGCAGAGGAAATGGATTGCTGGAGTGAGATACGACTACGCTAGTTTAGTCACTACCTATTATACAATGCCTGAATGATCGAGAATGCTAAGAAAAATTGAATATGGTGAGTTCCCCTCAGAACGATCAGATATACAAAGTGACATCTTTATGAATTATGGTCAGACTCCTATTGCAGAGTCCACGAATGATGAAAATGTCAGCATGGTATGGCTGTTACAAACGCCGTTCCTGAATAGAAACACATGAGCAGACTGACCCTAAACCTATAACCCTGTTCGCCTGGCATACCATAAAATCGTCTCACTCGTACATTCATGCCCCTGCCACCTAGTCAGCTCTCTTTTTAGTTTCCTCTGCTTCCCCAGCACTGCTGGCACTCGGAGTCTTAGGACCGTCGCCCTCGTCCGTCCCCGTAGGTTCATCATCATCCCAATTATCCGCAACATTCTCGTCCCAATTATCAACCTCCTGCTCGAGCGACCTTGTAACCCCAACCGTTCCACTCTCTTGTACTCCAACACCTTCTCCAAGCTCGACATCCTCATCGCCTGGGATGATTTGGTAATTCTTCGCAAGCCGTTTCCTTTCCAACATCCTCGTGTGGTACCATGAGCTCAACGCCAAAGCGGCCAAACTCCCCACTACATTGGCTACTATATCATAGACATCGAATTTTCTGTCATTCGGCAAAAAGTACTGAAGAAACTCAGAACCGACTCCGAGGATGCCTGTGCAAAAGATAAATGTCAAGTTGAGATTCCGCCTTCGCGAGGTATCAAGGATCCAGTAGAAACATGTCGTCAGCGCGAAGAATGTCAAGCTGTGTAAGACTTTATCGTTGACTGGGAAGTTCTCTAGCTGCAGAGAGGTGAGGCCAGCGTAGCCTGCTGTTGCGATGAGGAAGAGGAAGGCGCCTACAGGAGGTGGGGTATTAGGACTAGGAGATGGTAGAGAATGGGGAGCTCCAGCTGCATCAAATGGAGCACCGTGATGGGCTGAACTTACCTGCGAAGGGCAGTCTTATGCGCATTGTGAGGGGTTAGGTTGGTTCGAGGCTGGCCTAGAATCAACTTGGATTCATAGCTGATCGTTGGAATTGTGTAGATTGTGATACTCGGAGCTCCAGCTTATGGTGCGTGTTCAACTGGTCCTCTGTGTTACCTGCTACGACGCAATTGATGCTTGTATATGGATTCCTCGAATGTGAGGCAGAAAGTGCATCGCGATGTGCGGGAAAAGCGGCAGTCCATGTACATTAGTAGTAGATGTGTGCATCATTGGTAGGTATCATTAATGAGTTTCAAACGGCCGAGTACAATGCAGTTAAGCTGGCCATAGAGAGGAACTTGCAATTAAGTTTGTTTTTGGCAGTATAGCAGAATCTTGCTTCTCGCATCGAATTCCCCATGCGGAGAGATCACTTGCCGCCCTTCCACGAACGATTCTTGAACATGGTTCGGGAAAGCGCAGATAGAAGCAGAACAGTTTATATAACCACCTTGGAATGCGAAAAACGTTGCTTGTCTGGATGTAGCTTGGATCTCCAGACCGTAGCCACATGTGCAGCCCCAAAATAATAAAAACATTCACAATTGTGCTTGCGCTTGCTGCAAACGTGTAGTTCTGGCTCCAAAATGATGAGCCGCTAAACCCCTTCCCCAAAGGTCCGCAACGACGGCCGTCCTGACGACACCTCAACTCCTGTGCCAAAAACGACGAATTTCAGCCATCAAGAAAGCGACCACAACCATCGAATTTCGAGATTAATTCAACGGAAGCAGACCAACCAATGTGGGAAATTCGCGATTTCGAGAAGTAACGAACTTCCAGCGACGTTTTTACGAAAGTTGGTGCATTGTCGCGAACGCCCATTTTCCGCGCTGGTGCGCGTGGGAGGGGGAGAACATGTCGAGACCTGGGCTTCAAGGACCCACGGTTTCCATCACCAACGGCGCCGCTCATCACGCCCAACACCACTGGCTGCCTTCATCGTCACATCTCAAGTCTTTCCACCATCGCGACGATTCTCCCGCACGTTCAAACACCATTACTCCCAATCATTTGCGCGAAGATGCCACAATGGCAGAACCGACCGCCGTACAATCTGAGGGAGACAACGCGGAGGAGGAGCATCAGAAGGCCCTCTTCCAGGACCTATACCGGCGCAGTGAGGCGCGCATCGCTGCAATCTTCGGCGGAGGAGAATATATAGCCAGCGAGTCTGTGGAAGATGCAGCCGCGGCGGACGAGGACCAATTGGCGGAGCAGTTAGGTGTTGTTGAACCTCCAAAGCAGGAAGCTCCCAAGAAGGCCGCGCGGGTGATTGACGAGGACAACTATGATGATGACGATGAGGACGAAGACGAAGAAGACCTGCCAATCTCCGCTGTCAAAAACAAGAACGCTAATGCATTGATGTCGCCTTCGAAATCCGGGAGCTCGCCTGTCTCTTCGGACATATCTCCTGTCAAGTCTAACGTTGAGTCAAAGGCAGATGGATCGCGGGATCAACCCAAGTCCTCGGAAGATGCGCGGAAGCAGCTGGAGGAACAGAAAAAAGCTACGGAGGAGGCAGCAAAGCGCAGCTTCCATACTATGTTCTATACGTTGGAAAACGACCGGGTAGCTATGTTGGAACAGCAAAAGCTTGAGGAGGCGGAAAAGCAGATTAATGCAGAGATGGACAACAATGGAAACGAGCCCAACACAAGTGGCACCAATGGCGAACACCATGGTACTCTAAGTAGTGCCAACCTTGGCGCGTCAAGTTTGACATTAAAGCATCTCATCGCCCGGATCGATCTCAAGCGCGACCTGGTCGCGGCCTCCGACGCTGAATTGCGAGCCTTGATGAATGAGGTTCGTAAAAATCGAAGTAAATGGGCAAGCGAAGAAAACGTAAACCAGGAAGAGTTATACGAGGCAGCTGAGAAGGTCTTGAGCGAGCTCAAAGCTATGACCGAGTATTCGGCACCGTTCTTAACGAGAGTAAATAAAAGAGAGGCACCCGACTATTACAACAGTGAGTCTTTCTGCTCTCGTCAATAAGTGCAAGCTAATATGTCCAGTAATCAAAAATCCCATGGACCTTGGTAGCATGACCAAGAAGTTGAAGTCACTCGGCTATAAGTCTAAGGCTGAGTTTGTGTCTGATTTGGATCTCATATGGTCAAATTGCCTCAAGTATAATGCTGAAATGACGCATCCATTAAGACGCAATGCGAATGCGATGAGGAAAGAAGCTGAGAAATTGGTCCCGCTCATTCCTGATCTTGTTGTAAGACCTAGAGCAGAAGTCGAAGCAGAGGAAAGGCGAAAGCAGAATGGCGGCGACGATGAAGCGGTTGATGACAGTGATGACGAGCCGATCATGTCATCAAGAGGTCGCAAAGCTGGTGTCAAGGGATCAACAAAGGCCAGGAAATCAATTCGGGACGAGGGAACCCCTGGAGTTGACCAGAAGCCGTCACTCCAAGTCAATGGCGTATTAAGCAGTCTCCAGCATGAAGGCTCGGAAGCAGGGTTTGATGGCAGCAACGGATTTGCTACCCCGCCGATTGGTTCCATTACACCAGGAGGCATGAATGGCGTACCGGGCCTTGGTAGTCAGGCTGATGGCATGGACGTAGATGGGCCTTCAGTCAACGGACTTTCCCTGGGCCAAGCACTGGGAGCCGCTGCCGACAACCTACGAGAAGATGAAGAATATAAGACCTGGAAGCAAGTGACAAAGAAGGACCGAGCACTTGTGGCTAAGGAGAGACATCGACTGTTTAAGGGCGACAAACTTAACCCAGAGGAGCCTGCCCTGATAAGAACTAAAGCTGGCATGAGGAGGTGGCTTCGACAACAAAAGCAGGCTCATGGTGATGTCTCTCGAGCCGAGGCAATTGGTAAAGATGGCAAAGACGCAGCACCCCAAGCTGCTGAGACTCTTGCAGAAGGTATGGAAGGCGAAGAAGAAAAGATGCTACCTGATTATTACGAACCCTTGTCAGCAATCCCAGATATCCCACTCAGAAACCAATGGATTGAAGATTCAGAAGGGCACGTGATAGACCAGAACTCTGAATTTCTTCGTTTGGTCCCAGCTGGCCATTTTACAGCACCAAAGAGCTTCCTGGCCAGCAAAATCGGGGCCAACATGAGGCAAATGCAGGAGACGAGGAAACTTTGCTCGAAGATTAGCGTCATAAAGCAGATGCAGATCCAAGCTCAGGTGAGTCTAGAGCTCTAATACGATAAAAACAAGCTAACCATATATCAGATGTACAATAACCAATTTCCAAAATACGACCCGGAGCCATTTATCGAAGCTGATATAGAACCTCATGTTACTTCTGACGATGGACCTATCATGTCACCTTGGGTCTGCCAAGCAGCTTTACAGCGCTCCGTAGCCGAGCTTTGTTATCATGCTGGATTTGAAGAACTCCAGCCTAGTGCTCTTGATGTGATCACTGAAATTGCAGGAGACTTTTTCACTAAACTGGTACGGACGGTTAGTGTATATAGGGAGACACCAAAAGTTCCTGCAACAGGTTTAGCTGCGGCAGCTGGACAAAGATGGCAAGAACGGTTCACCGATGAGGAAGTCCTGCTTCATGCGCTTAGCGAAAATGGTCTGGAAGTCGAAAGCTTGGAGGGCTACGTCAAGGATGATGTTGAGCGCCAAGGCACAAAGCTTGGGGTCATGCACGAACGTATGAAAGCTCATCTTTCTGATCTTCTACGGCCTGCTCTTACAGATGCTGGCACCGACGGGTCAGGGGCTTTTCATGATGGAAGTGAACAATTCGTTGGTGGTGACTTTGCAGAAGAATTGGGAGAAGATTTCTTCGGATTCAAGGCTCTCGGCCTCGACTCAGAATTTGGGATGTCAAGTCTCTCAGTACCACTGCATCTACTGCACGCCAAAATACATCGAAGCTATCCGGGACCTGCGGCAGCAGTACAGTCCGCGGAGATATTCCCACCCTTACCTCCGTTGGAGCCAGTCACTCGTGAGAACCTTCAGGACCAAATTGGCCTTATCAAAAACTTCTTCCTGGCAAAACTGCATGCCAACGATGATGAGCCTCTTCTCGAAGACGAAGAACTTCCTCCCAAACAACGACCATCGCGCCCTCGTCTTGGCCCTACAGGGAAGATCACAAGTCCACGCAAGAGACCTCTAAAAGAGCAAGGCGGAAATTCGAAGAAGAAGAAGAAGCTTGATAATGGCACAGCCATGGATACATCTGCAAAGCCTGGTGGTGTCAATGGTAGTCCCGAGAAAGGTGGAGCAGCTGCTACAAAGAAAGCGAAGTTAAACCTTCCGAATGGAATTTCAATGGAAAGGGGAGAAAGCGGACAAGGCAGCGTTCATACAGAGAAAGATGACACCTCTGCTGTCGGTATGATGAGCCCGGAAAGCATCGAAAGATGAAAATTCCATGATATTTAGTACTTTGCTTTAAGGCATTTTTTGCCCCCACTCGGTTCCTGGACTCATTACAGGGACATTAATCCGCTTACACACTCGTTCAAATCTAATTACGTACATCTGGAGATTACGCCATCGTCAATCTCCGGGGCTCGACCTTCGATTTACCAATACCTTTCTTGTGTGAGAAAGCTTTTAATATGTACTACGAGCCTTATTCGCGGACCATGTTCTGTTCAGTGGAGTTTTGGGAATCATCAACAAACGCAGGAAGATAGAAGAATTTTCCCTATATCACTTGGAGTAGGGGATAAGATATATGCAGAAACATGGGGATATGTTTCGAGGAGATAGACTGGAAGTTATGGGGATATTTTAGCATGAAAACACAACGGTATGCTGGTGTTTTCTAATTTTTATTGGTCCCATCAATCGGTTGGAGGATTTGATGGAGCATCTTTCTCTGGGCTTGGGTAGCGGGAATAGGGTATTGGGTGGGAATTTTGAGGGGCATGGATACCTGGGTCCCTACCTGTCTATGAGGTTGGATGCTTTGATCGTGAAGGGTCGTGGTGTACTTTAGGGATGATAGGTATAGATCAGTGGTGTGATAATATATACATTATTAGTTGTACCAGTGCAATTTGTCTGATTTTCGACTTACTTGATGTAGCATTTCGGTAATCGGAAATACATCTGAGCTAAATTTGCTGCTTCATATTTCCACATCAAGCCAAAGTAATTCAGCCACTGGATCGACCACTGGGGGTTAGAATGAAAAGCAATGGATGCTTTGAGCAGTGAGCTCGTTTGAGGACAACCTTCCGTGGGAAATCTGGTATGTAAATTCGAAGCAGACCAGTTTATGCAAACTCCAAACTCCTTTACAGCCTTCGGCTTTTCCAATTCGTAAGAAATAAACATACATTTCAGCAACAAAGTACTTCACCCTCCAAGCATACATTCGAATTTCGGAATACACAAAAGTATAACAGGGAATATGATCCCATCTTGCCTTGATCTCAACGCCTCTAATGTGCGAAGCTTAATAAAAACACACTATTATTCCACATCTAAAAGGATTCGCACACTAGTAGCTCCATGCCAGACCGTCCCAAGTCCATATACTGGTATCAACCCATAATAAAACCACGACATTAAATCCCAGATACATTTCCCAAAAGCCGCTCAGACCCATGAAGCCCCCAATTCCAAACACCAATTACACCGGCCCACCACCTTTTCGAGATCGCTTTTTGTCGCCGTGCATTTTCTTGAATTTCAACCTATTGAGATTCTCTGCTTTTTGTCTGTGAGGGAGTGTTAGCAAGTGTGTTGCAGATGAATGATGATGTGTGCACCTCATCGAGTTGTAATGTTATGCTCGATGACTGTGTGTGTGTCACTTTTCACTTTCGTGGGGATTTGACGTTTTTGCTGCTTTCTGGAGCAGGAGTAAAATTCGCTTTCCGATTTTTCTTACACTGCATAGCGAAAAGTTCTTTTTTTCTCTCTTTCTTCCGCGCTTGCAGCAATTGCTTGTATTTCTTCTGCTCTTTGCCCTCCAAGCGATAGTCATGCCGCGTTCTGTGAGGCAAATGTGTGGTATCAGAGGTTATGGCAAGTAACAATGATGCAAATCCCACCCCAGAACGCATGGAAGCAAGAGTATCAACCGCCTGGTGATTCGAGAAAGAGAAAATGGCTACTTACAGTGCTACTACTCTTTCTTGCTTTACGGCTGTAGTCACGCCTGGTACATTGGTTTTATAGATTTTCTCAATCTCGTGGGCTAGCCGTTGGTAACACGTCAGTTTGTTTTGCGTCTGGCTTCTTTGCTCATCGCACTTTATCCTTATTGAGTCGCTGGACGCGACATAATAGGAGCTCGCTCGAAGACCTTGGTAGAGTATTTTTGGCACGACGGTTTCCAGGTCCTTCATACTCCATTCTGTGTCTGCTTTGGTGCTTGTCCTTGGAGAGCATTAGACTCATACATTCTCCAACACATATCGACATGAGAATGACAACTTACTTATTGGTTTTCTGACCTCCAGGCCCGCCTGGTCTAACGAATCTTGTCCTGGCTTGTTTTAGCGAAAGCATATTTGATTGTTGCTCAGTCATTCCGGTTGATTTTGACATTGGGCTGGGATTCTGGTCCTTGGAGTGGAATTTTGCGAACCACTGTCTGGCTGCCTCGTAATCTGCTTCCTCATCACTGTGAGAACGTGATGAATATGCGCTCTGCAACGAAGCAAATTGATTGGGGAGTGGTCTGATGTATCTCAACACATTGGCTTGAAGCATGATGAGGCCAGTTTGTGAAAAAGGAGCAATGAGTATATGATTTCAGTTCGTATTACTGTTCACAGAGACAACCTGAGAACGTTCGAAGCAATGCTTCTGTATTTATACGCCACCCCTAATAAAAGCGGGCTAAGATGTCTCTCTTGCCTTGAGTCTGCCTGAATGATGGCGTCAACTATTGGAATGACAGACAGGTTGGTGGTCAAAAAACCAACACAATTCTGCTGTATACCAAGAGTAGTCACACAAGCGCCTCAGTTGGATGCCCTGCATACAATTTACAGATTGCAAGCCATAGAGGAGTCCGCTTGCACAGTGTTTTGCGAACGGGCGCAATGACACGTTAGCCTCGTAAAAGAAGGATCCAGCACCTGTCGCTTTGGTAGAGTAAGAAATGCGATAGACACGAAATAGACTGATACTGTAGTTCGGTTAATATGTTGTCCAGAAGGAGCCCGAAAGGAATATGTTTGGTGCGAATCGCTGAGCTGACGAGCCTGCGAGGAACGAATGAGGTCGAGGATGCCCGTGCGACGATTGGCCTTACACACACTCCGTCTTGAAACAAACTCCTGCGAACCCCTCCGTTTCAAAACCTCATCCGATCTACAAAATGTAGCCAGATGTCTGATCTTTCAGTTTCCTGACATTGTTTTCATTTCTTCAATCTGGCATTTAACTTTCACCTATAATCTTTACTCCCTATTCAAATCATGTCTTCTCTACCGCCAGACCAAGAGCTGTCCTGGGCAAAGCCTCTTTCGATCGACCTACTTCTTAAAGTCCTCAATGTAACATTTCTACACCCGTTCGTGGCGTGGATGATTCCGCTGTGTATGCGCGCGCAAGCTATGCGGTGGAACAATCCGTATATTCAAGCAGCCATCGGATACGCATCGTTCTTGACGTTCCTATTCTTCGCCAACATCCTGAATAAACAGATCGCATATTCGAAGCCACGCAAGGTCAAGCATTCGGACGAAGTAATTGTGATTACTGGCGGTGCAAGCGGATTGGGGTTGTTGATCGCAGAAGTTTATGGGATGCGAGGAGCTTCTGTTGCCGTGTTGGACATCAAGGGACTGGATTCCGGGGAAGCGCGAGGAGTTTCGGTATATCAATGCGATGTGGGAGACAAAGAGCAGGTCGCAAAAGCCGCATTGGAAATTGAGAGAGATGTGAGGATTTCAAAACCCCGAAATGGGCTTTACTGACGTGTGTGTAGCTTGGGGCTCCAACTGTCCTGATCAATAACGCAGCTATCGTCAACGGGAAACCACTTCTGGAGCTGTCGGCAGAGGAAATTGATCAAAATTTCAGAGTGAACCTACTCTCGCACTTCTACACCATCAAGAGATTTCTCCCCAACATGATTGCTGGAAATGGCACTATAGTTACTATTTCCAGCGTTCTTGGACAGCTGGGAGCTGCTCAATTAAGCGATTATGCTGCGTCGAAGGCCGCCATCACAGCTATGCACAAATCTCTTGAGCAGGAGCTGAAT
This sequence comes from Glarea lozoyensis ATCC 20868, assembly GCF_000409485.1. Classification (NCBI taxonomy): domain Eukaryota; kingdom Fungi; phylum Ascomycota; class Leotiomycetes; order Helotiales; family Helotiaceae; genus Glarea; species Glarea lozoyensis. Next base: position 720,352 of record NW_007361003.1, on the reverse strand, counting down.
TCTACTCCCAATGTCAAGACTGTGTTAGTGACACCGGGGCAACTAACGACACCACTATTTCACGGCGTGAAAACACCTTCTTCCTTCTTCGCGCCAGAACTAGAACCCGTGGAAGTTGCGAAGGAAGTCATTGCGGCGATAGACGCAGGTAGTAGCATGGAGCTGTCTATGCCCTTGTATGCTAGGTGGGTTGGCTGGATGAATGTGATGCCTGTAGGAGTACAGACAATTCTGAGGAAGTTCAGTGGTGTGGACACTGGCATGAAGTCGTTTATCGGAAGAAAGGGAAATAAGGAGTCCTTGATATGATACCCTAGTATGGTGCCGGCGCCTGGATAATGTTTAGACATGTAAAATATGAATCTTTGTCTGAACTATGATAATGTATATCTGATCAACTGCGTATTCTACCACATTGCTTTTCTAAAGCCATGTGGCATCAGGCGTCAGCCCAGTTGAAGCTATTCAAAATCCCGGCTCAAGTTCGGCAAAAAATTCGCGTCTGGAGTCGCGATTCTCAGCACCCCAGAAACACAAAAATAACATAGAAGTCCCCGCCAGTCATCCAAATTACATCCAAATTGTTCACTACCCGGCAGCACATCAGTTTATAATTTAAAGATACCCATATCCTGTTTTCTGTACAGCCGTCAAGATGCAGGCCCCGGTGCTGGTTATGAGTATGTTTTTATAGCTTCTAAGCTCTTCCACATTCTACAAGCTTGGTCTCCTACTAACTCAGCTATCAGACACGCAGAATAACGATAGACAAACTGGAAGAAAAGCTCAGTTATCGAATATTACGGCTGCTAAGACGTAAGCTGGGCACAATATTTTATACCTGACAGGAAACTTATATAAACAGTGTCGCAGATATCATCCGATCATGTCTAGGTCCAAAGGCTATGCTGAAGATGTTGTTGGATCCTATGGGCGGTATTGTTTTAACAAATGATGGCCACGCTATTCTGCGAGAAATCGAAGTTTCACATCCAGCGGCGAAGAGCATGATCGAGCTCAGCAGAACACAAGATGAAGAAGTTGGAGATGGAACGACGACAGTTATCATTCTGGGTATGCACTCTCCGTTTGAATGTGGAATCCATCTGACAATTTTCAAGCTGGAGAGATCCTTGCGCAAGCACTTCCGCAACTCGAGCGAAACATCCACCCCGTTGTAATCATCTCTGCCTTCAAGGCTGCCCTAAAAGATGCTCTCGAAATTATTGATGAGATTTCTCTCCCCGTTGATATTAATGATGACAAAGCCATGTACCAACTAATTTCGTCCTCGATCGGCACAAAATTCGTCTCGCGGTGGTCAGAACTTATGTGTAGTCTTGCGCTCAAGGCAGTACGGACAGTGCAGCATGAGGCAGGTGGTGGAAAGATGGAGGTGGACATCAAGCGTTATGCGCGGGTAGAGAAGATTCCAGGAGGGGAGATTGAGGACAGCAGAGTGTTAGACGGAGTCATGGTTAACAAAGATATCACTCATCCCAAGATGAGGAGACGGATCGAAAATCCAAGAATTGTTTTGCTTGACGCTGGGCTGGAGTACAGAAAAGGAGAATCACAGACCAACATTGAGATCACAAAGGAGGAAGACTGGAATAAGATTTTGGAAATCGAGGAGGAGCAGGTCAAGCTTATGTGTGAGGCAGTTCTTGCGCTCAAGCCTGACTTGGTCATCACAGAGAAGGGTGTTTCTGGTAAGTTCATGCCACTTTTCAGGAGAAACGACTGCTAACATTCTTAGATCTTGCCCAGCACTATTTCGTAAAAGCTAATGTAACAGCTATACGTCGTGTTCGTAAGACCGATAACAACAGAATTGCACGTGCTACGGGCGCAACTGTTGTCAACAGAGTGGATGATCTCCAGGAGTCCGATGTGGGTACGCTTTGTGGTCTATTTGAGATCGAGAAGATTGGAGACGAGTATTTCACATTCCTTACTAAGTGCAAAAACCCTAAAGCATGCACCATTCTTCTCCGTGGACCATCGAAGGATATCTTGAACGAGATTGATCGAAATCTGGCTGATGCTATGGCTGTTGCTCGAAATGTCATGTTTCACCCAAGATTATCACCAGGTGGTGGTGCTACAGAGATGGCTGTTGCAGTCAGATTAGGACAACTAGCAAAGAGCATCGAGGGTGTTCAGCAGTGGCCGTACAAGGCTGTTGCAGAGGCGATGGAAGTCATCCCAAGGACACTTATCCAGAATGCCGGTAACAGCCCTGTGAGAGTATTGACAGAATTGAGAGCCAAGCACGCCGAAGGTGGTAGCTCCTGGGGTATCGATGGAGATGTAGGCAAGCTTGTCGACATGAAGGAATACGGAGTTTGGGAACCAGAAGCTGTCAAGCTTCAAAGTATTAAAACAGCTATTGAGGTACGTCCATTCAGTCCACTATTTAGATGTATACTAATCTATTGTAGTCTGCGTGCCTGCTTCTTCGAGTTGATGATATATGCAGCGCGAAGGCTGCTCGACAAGCCGGTGGCGGTGGTGGAGGAGATGAGTAGATGGCTTTGCTTGCTTGTTAGTGTAATAATAAAAAGCAAATGATGATATGAAGCGCATACCCCTGTATCATAGTATAGAATCTCGGGCAAAAGCATGCGAGAATTTATGATGCCAAAGCTCTCATCCCACCTGATGGTCAAAGTGACCACCTCCCTAAGTGTGTATGTGTCGCCAAATCTGGACGTAATACAAAGGCCATCTCAATCATCATCATGAATTATAACCCCCACGGGCTCAATTCCGACATGCTCCTCCATTCCTGCTCCAACAGACCGATCATTTTCATCACCACCCAACTTGCTGACTCTCGGCTTCATCCCGCCTACTTTCCCCTCGCCATCGGCCTTCTCATCAGCCTTGCCCCCCTTCTTCTTATTCTTCAGCCTCTCCCTCTTCTCCCTATTCTTCCTAGTCTTCTCCCTATCCCTCTCCTCCCTCTCCGCCTTCTCCTTCTCCCACAACTTCCCCTCCTCCCCCTGCTTAACCTCCTCATCCATCGCCCTCATCCTCTCATATTCCCTCCTCCTACTCGCCTTATACACATGGAACTCTCCGCTTCCAGCTCCAGCACTACTTCCCTGGACGTTGGCTACTATTTCTGGAGGCGCACCGCCATGGTGTGTGCTTAGGGACGTGGAGCCTGGAACTTGGATTACTTGGTCTGGTTTCGCGAAGAGGGCGGATATTGAAGATGCGGTTTCTGAGCGTGGTGTTAAAGCGCGCTTTTTGGTTGGGCGTTTGTTGCGAGGATCGAAGGATGTTGGGACGGATTCGGGAATTGGTTCTGACATCGTGGAAGTGAGAAGAGGGAGTATGCTGTGGCTTTGGCTGAGGTGTGTATAGTTTGTTTCCAATTGCGCCTGGAGACACCTTCCTCGTACTCCGGGATTTACAATGGATGTTTCCGTCCCTGCGGTAAGATACTTGGTTGCTCTACTACGTGGGGGTATGTGGTAGTAGTGTCAGCGTTATGAGCGACTTAGGCGTGAAGACAAAGTTGTTGTAGTCCAACATTGAAGTTGACCTGAGCTCGTCGGAAATATATTACTAATTCAAGCCTCTCGATTCACTAAGCCGACCCCTCCTCGAGGCACCCCTACGTTCTAGAAGCGATATCGCCTCCAGCGCAGCCCGATAAGCCTTGCCACGATTTGCTTTGAAACAGCTCTCGAGACAAGAGCGCCCCTCTGTTCTTCTGGATTTAAACATTGCAAAATTGCTGCAGGAACTTTTCTTTGACACATATCATAATTCTGACCTTCAAAGAACACATAAAACTTATATCTTGTGAGATTTAAATCGCATATTCCAAGTACCACTCGCAAGGCTCGAGGCGGGAAAAAAGTCAGGATGGGGAAGCCTCGCATGATTATACTTATTCGACATGCTCAGAGTGAAGGAAACAGTACGTTGCCACAAGCTTAAGTTCTTAGCATTCTACGCTCCCAAATATTTGTGGTTTCTATAAAAGAATCAGCAACTAATTCCACATAGAAAACCGCGATATCCACCAGACAATCCCTGATCACCGAGTAAAACTAACCCAGGATGGGTGGACACAAGCCTACGAGGCCGGACGACGTCTACGCACTCTTCTCCGCGCCGATGACACCCTTCACTTCTTTACTTCTCCATATCGACGTACGCGAGAAACTACAGAAGGAATTCTCTCTACCCTCACCTCAGACGAACCCTCCCCATCCCCGTTCCCCAGACATTCTATAAAGGTGTATGAAGAACCACGGCTGAGAGAACAGGACTTTGGAAACTTCCAGCCATGTAGTGCGGAGATGGAGAGGATGTGGCAGGAGCGTGCAGATTATGGTCATTTCTTTTATAGAATTCCTAACGGCGAGTCTGCGGCCGATGCGTATGATCGTGTTAGTGGTTTCAATGAGAGTCTCTGGAGGCAGTTTGGGGAAGAGGATTGTGCGAGCGTGTGTGTTCTTGGTAAGGTTTTACATCTTCCCGTATTTTGCTCTCTCAAGAATCTTAACACTGACATTTGCAAATAGTGACTCACGGACTGATGAGTCGTGTTTTTCTGATGAAATGGTACCATTTCAGCGTCGAATACTTTGAAGATCTCAGAAACGTCAATCACTGCGAATTCCTGATTATGCGAAAGAAGGAGGATTCAGGGAAATACATCCTTGAGAATAACCTACGAACTTGGTCAGAACTGAAGCGAGAACGCATAGCCGCTGCGGCAACGAAGGAAAAGTCCGGCTCAAGTACCCATCTATCTGAAAAAGACAAGGAAAAGGAGAAGAAACTACTTGATGCTGCAGCTGGAACTTCATCGCCTATACCAGTTCGTAAGAAGTGGGGAGGATGCCCAAATGGATGTGATCATGGAAAACATTACTACAAGAAAGAAAACTCCATGCATGCCATGCAGCTCAATGGCAAGCCACTGAATCACAGCTCTCCTGGCACTTCACCAATTGCCGGACCTGGCGAGTCTCTCGCCTCACGCCGTCCAGCTGCTCGCCGCTGGCAATCGTCTAGCGAAGAAGAAGACGACCCTAGGGGCCGTCTGGGTCCCCCAGCTGTCGATGTGCAAAGATCATTAGACGAAGTAATTTCAAGTCCTGATGGAACACCTTCCTTCATCACGGTCGACGGTCGTCTACGGAACCACATCCACTCTCCGCCCCTTAATAAAGACACCCTTCTTGTACGAGGTGGTCGCGATTTTGGCGGATCTGCGTCTGGAAATACGAGTCAGGCGGGCTCTGACACGGAATTCAGCGCTGAAGAGGACGCTCGCAAGCGTCTAGCGAATGGAAGAGGTTTCGCGCACCTCAAAAGCGAAAAGAGAGAACAGAGTGGGATGAGGAAGAGCGCGATGGCTGATGCTCTGGGCGACCAGATTGACGTCGGGAGTGATGCTGGCTCTGAAGCGGAACCTGAGAACGAAGCAAGCGCGGAGCTTGAGGAAAGTTTGGTGAAATTGGAGAAGGAGGAGAAGAGGGATAAAAGTTTGAGAGGGAGTGTCTACTAAACACAAATCTTTCTGTTGACCTAAAATTCGAGATTGAAAATTCAAGGTGCATGTGTTGTTAGACTGTGTTTTGGGTTGACTACATAGCATGCGAGAAGCATTTAGATGGCGCAGCGTGGTGCTGGGAATGGAAATTTTATATCCTACACATATCCTTGACATTAGTGTCATGCTTCGAGTAGATATCTTCGGCCGTCCAACTTCAGTCTTTGCAGGAAATTGAGCCTACATAAGCACGTCGGTTTTGTCTGGATGAAATATGGTTCGTCTCGTTAAGAGGGTTTTGTAAATTCATCTATCCCATTTGGACATTGGAGAAGTTTTTGTTGCACATCGCATATTCAAGTGAACTTTTACATCTTTTCATTTGCTCAGTTCCCTTCCGCTAAGGTGATGTCTCCGTTGACCCCCCTTGATCGACATGTTTTGTGGAAAATAGACGTATGTTTGGTTTTCCATTGCCCCAAGAAGAAGAGGTTCCTCGAGCTGTAGAAGCCGAAAGATAGCGATCTACAATCTCTCACTCGTTGATTATTTGTGGCATATGTAATAGTTTGTTCATAAATCGAAAGTTGTACTCCCCATAGAGAGTTTATCATTTTTGATTAATTTGAGCGATACTACTGAGTACCATTGAACTAAGCAATGTGAAACTCTTGCTTCAGACGCACAAACGATCATATTATACAAAATCAAAATCAGAAATTAGTGGGTAATACAAGAAGGTATTGAATCAAGCCGACCAACTCCTGCGTAAAACGCTCACTCCTGTTGCTCCTCATAGCTCTGCCGTTGAACTCCACCTGCACCGGTACGCAAGACGAAAAGATATATCAGAACACCACCTATTTACTCCATGTACCCTACCCTGCCGTTCTGTTGCTCTGCTTTTGAGAAGTAATGTGAACTTCTTGAAGCAAGATTGCCAACTGACTGAAGCATTCGGCCTGAATTTGGGTCGAATCAATACAACATCCGTTCCCGTTACGGCCATCCTAAGCTTTTCCAGTGCCACTTTCATTCCCTCTCAGCACTCAATATCCCCAAGTCATTTCTGCTACCAAGTCAGCAATCGAAAGCACATCTCGCGAGGACAGAGCTTACCCACCGGCATAAACTGGCGCCTGCCAGGCCTTTGGTTTCGGCTTGATTTTCCCTCCTCCGTTACCACTTCCCGCTCTCGATTTGCCTTCACTACTCTTGCTATTCTTAGTATGAATACTCGATTTATCTCCATCCTTGTCACTTCTTCCCCTAGGTGCTGGACTACGCAAGACAGTCCGGTCTGCAATCAGCTTTTCCAAATTCATTGTAGGATAAATGACGGTAGTGTTACTGCTGATATTACCGATGAGCGTGCTCACCGGAGCGACAGAGGCACAAGCTGCTGCGGCCGCACGCTGAGAAGCGAGACGGAGCTCATCGAAGCCGAAATTCCATTCGGTGGCTTTGTTTTCGCGGGTCTCGCAGTGTATACGACCACGGTTCTCGTCTGGAGGTCCAGCTTTGGGTTGTCCCATCCCACTGTATTCCGAGAGAATAGCATACAGACTTTCCTGTACCTCTTTGGCGGTGGGCCGATCATCCGGGTGAACTGATAGCATGTTGTTCACCAGTAATAAAATATGACTGACGCCTCTAAATATCTGATCCTCCTTTTTCGAAGCATCTCTAGCGAGAGTACTCATCCAGCTCTCAACTTGTCCTAGATTCTTGTGGAATGATGAATCTGGAAGGCCGCCACCACGACCAGGAGTCTTGTTCTTCGAAGCTCGGTGCGAGGCAAAGTTACGAGATGCCCTTTTCAAGAGAAACGTGATGATCTCGAGGAAAATCGTACCTAGAGAGAAAATATCTGACTTTTGAGGGTCGTGAGTCGATTCCAACCTCGAGGAAGATTTTGTGGGGGAACTGGGTGGATTTGATCCCGTCGAGGACGTTCTTATCGATGCGGTGTCAGAAAAGAATGTGGCAGACGTGGTTATTGTCGGAGACACAGGAACTCCGTTTGTACTGGGACCTGTTGACCTTCGCGCCATCGTCCCTCTTGTAGTTGAGCGAGTGTTTGGTGAGTAAACTGGTGCTGCCTTTTCTGTTCTTGCGGCTTTTTCTGGTGCGGAATAATCGTAAGTCTCCTTGTCAAATCCTTGCTTTGTGTTCAGCATTGGAGAGCTATTGAAAATGCTGCAATCACTTAGAAAAATGTGATTATCAATATCAAGCATGATATTTGAAGGCTTGATGTTGCGGTGTGACAAGCCTTTGCTGTGCAAGAAGGAAAGTGCATCAGCGAGACAATGCATCCAGTTCATCATCATTATGCGACGTTCCTGCTTCGCGAGGATCTTGTACGATTGTGGTGTAACAGTCAGGAAAGATTTCAGTGAACTATTGTCGACTGGATTCATGATGAGGTAGCCATGTTCCAAGTGCGTATATGATGCCCAAAGGCATGTTAAATGGTCATGCTCAACATTCTTCAGAGATTCGACTCCAGCGAGGAAGTCTTCCATCGGCAACCGACCTGGCGTCGTTCCAATGGGTATCTTTCGTCGAATGAAGATATCATCTGGTCGTCCTGGGAGATGAACCTTATCGAAGTTGCTTTGGGTAAGTCCAGGTACTGCGCCCACTGGCCTTTTCTCTGTGAGCTCTAATGGAACTACCTCATCGTCCGCATAGACGAGTTGGGCTCCTTTTTGCAAACCACGAAGCAAGTAGACAAATTGTCTTTGGAAAAATCGCTTATCCATCCGCTCGTCTTTCTCGTACGTCAGCCGAAGTCGCTCAACATGATCCAGCGGAACAGGCAAATCATCATCATCCCACGAGTCGTCAAGAACACCGAATATTTGATCAGGAACCCCCAGGTCGACCAAGATCAGAAATATCCGCTTCGCCTTCGATTCGATCCATTCCATATACGTATCATCTGTTAAACCCTCGCCGAACCGCAAAGGCTCGTCTAATCGCAGTTGTTCGTCAGGTCGTAGGTTCGCTAAGACGAACTGACGAGTAACCGTCGTCTCGATCCGATCTTCATCCCACCACATTGTTGGTGTTTCGGCAAGAATTCCATTTGCGTTGTTTGTTCCAGCGGGCCCGGCGAAACTGGCATATATATGAGCATTTGCGATAGCCTGCTGTTTCCTGTTCACCACCAGCGACGTCCGGCGATAGTCCATCGGGAAAATCGCCCGGCTCCTACTGGCTAGAACCGAGAAGGATTATTTATTCTGATTGGTGAATTGTGGGTTAAAGATAAGCGCCACCAACAATCTGGGGTGTGGGAGGGGGGTGTCGCAGCGTTGCGTGGGATGAGATATTAAATCGAACTCGGTTATTGAATCCACGAGCCACTGGTGTCATGAGTGAGGCGAGACTTCAGGAAAAGAGCGCATAACAGAGGGGCGAAGCTGCAGGTCACGAAAAGAAAAGTCTAGGAGATGGAAAAATCTCCAAACTACAGCCGGGCATCGACTCAATTTTGACCCAAGTTGTGGTGTCCAGCTGCAAACACAGGCGAGCTGCTGTGCAAGCGGCATGGGTGACGCTCTGTGTGAGAGCCGTGGTCGTTTCTGGGGCAGATCCGAAAAGTGGCATTATGGGGGAAAGTGGCCTTGTGTTCATCAGTCTGGTGGAGCTTGTTGGGTCGGAAAAAGCAAGCAATTGTTATCTCGATCCCTGCAATCTCATTGATGCAGGGCCGCCGCGGGGACATTGTTCTATCACGGCGCCATGGTGCAGGTTTTCGTCTTCTCTTTCCCATCCCGCATGCTTGGGATCCAGGGATATCGTCACATTAAACCATTTGTCGGGTTCGGCGGCGTTGCTCTGGCTTCTAATTACGCTTAGATCCCGCGCTGAGCGTGTGGCAGGGTGAAGCTCTTATAACATAGCTTGCACTTTAAACCATCAACTAGGAAATCAAGCAGACCAACGGCAGCGTCAACGATATCGTTCGCGATATTCGCTTGCCACGAGATATTTCTGCGGCTCCCCACGAAAGAGAGCGCTCTGTGGTCCAAGTTGAGGGTCATAGTTCTCGCTACATCGGATTCCAATGTCGTGGCTGCCTCGTTGCAGATGCCATTGCACAGAGGCAATGAGGGGAGTGCGCTCCGCCTGTTGTTCAATAGCCTGGTCATACATCGCGGGATCGTGTAACTGAAATTCTGTACTCGTCGAAAAATAAGCCCACAGGGTAGGGTTTCATTGGCTTGTTTGTTTCCAATTCCCATCGAAGAGACGATATGCCATGTGTGGAGATGAGTTTGGTCTCTCTCATATAAGAACATGAACGTGGGCAGATAACAGAGACGATGAGCCTCCCATAGGTACATACTTTTGCAGGTATTTTCCAAGAGGCATTTTGAAAGCATATGCAAATCAATCGTTCCAGTCAGATACGTGACGTGTAAATTGCTGATTCCTTACACGTCTGAAGCATCAGCTCTCATCTAAGCAGCTAGCACCAGGTCGCGTGGCTGAGTGATACCATTCTGATTCGGTCTATAGTGGTTGCACGGTAACACGCTTCCTCTCAAGCCGGGCCACCGCGGAGGCCATGTGAATGTGCTATTGACCGTAGAGATACCGGGCGTCCAAGATCAAGCAGACTACTGACCGTTGAATATGCCACGCTGCTGAACTAATGCAAGAAGACCTCGACCAGCCCGTCAGCTTACTCGACTGGAGTTGTGCAATGTGGAGTTTGAATGAAAGCGGAATTTGAAATTCAAGAAGAAATGAAATGTAATATGGGTGGCTGAGATGCAGTCTGCCGCATCCAAGAGTTCATTAACTTCATTTTGCAAGCATATCGACGATAATGGAGAGATTCCGCGGGCGTACGCGGCTTCTTTTGTCCGGAGGCTGTGGTCTCCAAATGATAGATCAACAGAAGGAAATGGAAAAGAAACACTGGGCGTCGAAAGCCTGGACAGTTATTCTGTGCTCCTCTCGCTGAGTGTAGCCTCGCGTGGATGTCATTGCCGTCGCTGCGGGCGTTGCCGAGACTTGAGGATCTGAAGCACGGATCTGCACCTAGGTTGGGTGCGTCTCCTGCAGAATCGTGGTTCGCATCCTGCTCTTGCTGTCGTGTACCGGGGGAGTTGCTTGCGATTGATTCGTATCCTGTAGAAGTCATGTAACCTCGCGGAGGCATGTTCAGATCAAAAGGTCAGAGACGAGGTTGCGAAGAGCAGGGGAACATTCTCGCTTATCGACGATCACATGACCTTGGGAACGTCCTCGAAATCGTTTTTAGCTCAGTCGCTTCTTGTTCTTCAGCAAGATCGCCGATGACGTTCATGAGGAGTCCATCTCAAAATAGAGTCTTCTTTTTGGAAATTTATATGTTTCAACCCCTTTGCGCGTGCCGCATGAGAACGTGGGGTATTATTTCCCGAAAAGCTGTGAGTCGGTGCGTATCTTTTGTTTTTATTGCAAGGGTTCGCGGCATGAGACCATGTGGCTTTCACATGTTTTAAAGAGACGAGTGCTGAATTTTAGACACAGTGTAATTGTTATTTGTTAGGAAAATTATCTTTAGATACACAGTTGTGGTTTGGAGCCTGATTGAAAGTGGTTGGGAAACCAACTCCCAGCTTTTGGTAAATATCAGTGTATTGTAAGACTGACGGAACACCTTATCCTAGTAACTACTGAGTAATTTGACTTAATACAGCACGTCAGGTACAATTCATGAACTTTGCCTGGAGGTAAGTGTCCCCTCATTCTCGCAATACACTGTTGGAAACGTATCTCTTACTACAGGCGCAATAGTGTCTAGAATTTGTTACACTAGATTTATTGTCATAACTTTAAATGACTCAAGCATTTTATCTATTTAGTCTAAGCCGTTACCGTCTGGTTTTTGGGCCCCAAGTGCTAACCCTGCTAGAAGTGCTGCCGACCTAAGAGACTGCAAGCATATGAAAGGTTCTAGTCTAAACAGTGTAGACTTTCAAGGTACAACATCTCAATGGTATTCTGAAACGCTAAAACTTAGCCTATAGTTACCTTTAGTCTTACACATCTTTCATCTAACTGATCTTAAGCTCAACATTGCTCGCATATCATCAGACTATGAGAGAGGTTATACTTGTTTTCCAAAAACCATCCATGTCAGGACAACTTGGGCTATTTTAGAATTATGAGAATTTTCAAAGAATAAGTCAAAATATCAGTCAAAATAGCTTAATGTAGACTGTTTAGAATGAAGATCAACACTCTAGAAGAAATCACTAACCGTCGAACAGCCAGCATGTACGCCTCTCCTTCTCAGGGAAGATCATTGAGGGACCCTGAAAGTATTCTACTACCTGACCTATCGGGACCATCCCGTCGTATTATTGTTTTGATTAGCGAATTGAAGACCAAATTCGAGTGCGAAGATAGATGTTCGAGCCGCATCCCGGGGACACTTACTAACCAGCATTTCACGTCTGGGATAATGATGAATAAGTATATGCTTTTGGATTCGCCCTGCACATTATACTAATCATACCACCCCACAAGAAACCCAGAGCGATTTCTGGTGGACGTCACGGGAAGTCATGGATTCTGGGGACGTTCCATAGCGGAACTTCAAATTTTCTCACGATGACTTTGTATTGCCTGCTAGCATACTAAGCCGGAAGGCTGGATGGAAATGTGATAACAAAACTAGTTATCACATTTCAGATGTCACAAACAGCCACCTGAATAACATCTCTGAAGCTTCTGAACAAATACGAATCGTCGGACTGCTAGATGCCATCTTGGTTCGGCAGGAAGCGGTTCAGTTGGTTCCGTATTTGTTGTCGATTGAAAAACTTGGGTGACGAATCAAAGAAAGCTGTCAGGGAAAGAAGCTGCGATTTCCTTCACTTGAAAAGAAGCCTTACTTCAAGAGGTGGGTTGAAAATAAAGCTGGTGATGATAAACATTTGCCATACCATGTATTTAGGACACTTCAAATCTGTGAACTGCAAACATTCAAAGGCCCTATAACTCCCGAAATCTGCCTTCTACCTAAAAGTAGATAATTATACTATGTAATATCCAAGCCATTTTTAGACAAGTGCGGTGTTACAGATCAAAACTAGCCTGCGTGATGGCACAAAGCCGATCTCGCTTGTGGCAGGATTGACCCCGCAAGCGGTTGTAACAAAAGTCTGGATGCAACCATGCGGCCAACGCTATGACCAGATTCGAAGATGGATGGGATGATTAAGAACCAGATGTTGAAGATTAAAGATAAGAAGGGCAAATCAAAAACACTGATAACGTAGTCTCAGTCCAGAATTTGCAAACCTGTCATAGGGCTAGTTTTCTGAAGTTTGACAGCGGCCCGTGCGGCTATGTTGACCTGATGACATATGGGGCCTGACAACTCATCTCAGATCATCATCTCTTGACGGTCTAGAACTGTCACGGGAATAACCCGCTTTGGACGTTTGAAGCCATGATTCCACTTCGAAGATTCTTTTGCAACTCCAAAACGGCATCCACTTCGACACTTGTACCGCAAGTACAAGCTCATGACTGGATGGAACCCCTGTCTCGGCAGTCATCCCTTTTTTCCTCGCTTGACTGCTTCCTACGCCGACCCTCACCATGCAGAAATGTACTCGAAAAACGCAAAACCTTTCATACCAAACGTCATGCCGTTTGTTGACAGCCTACGTGATTCGAGTCGTCAAACTTTGATTTACACATAGCTGTTATATCATCGGCAAACATTCTTTCACCGCCCCACAAGGACAATCGGTCACCGAGTCACGATAGGTTGAGATTGAATATCGTAAGCACAGTGGGCTTAGCTGTCCTGTATGTATCTGTCGTGTTTGGTGCAGTCGTGCTGACCACGCATCATCTTCGGATCCAGCGGAGTCGAGAATCCTGGGTAGGAAGAATACCTTTTTCCTAGTAAATTGTAACATACGGCTGTCTTATGTGGTTGACATAAGGATTTTTGATAGGTTTGGGTGGGCTGATGGATTCCGTGCACACGACACCCAAATGCATCCGTGGTTTAAGAATGCTGGGTTCCCCTTTCCTCGCACACCTCCTTTATTTTTTTGTTGTATGCTTTAGGATTATCCTCCCCGCATGACTCAGTGGTTATCTTGTTTTCTTTGTGAGTCTTGTTAGCTGCTTCTTTATATGAAAGCTAGTCGCCCTGAAGTATTTTTCAACTGCAAAGATTTCGCAACAGTACCGACAACTTCAGCCATCACGTGGATCAACATTCCTCGAATATCTTGAGATCAGTCAAATTCATCACCTGATTCGAGGATTACAAACGTTCAAAATGATTTCAACTCCAACATTCCTCCGTAATTCTTCTCCACATCGACGATATCTCTCTTCCCGTCGTTCTTCAGCTCGCTCCTCAACTTCCACCTCACCAGCACCATCATCACCAAAGCTTCAAGCTGCAACTCTCACACTACCCACTGGTACTACAAGAAATTCAAGTTATACAAGCACTCCAACGTCGGAAAATGGAAGCCGCAATGGAAGCAATTCAGGAGCTGGAAGCGAACTTTTTAGCGAAGTGATTGGAGAGACGGATGCACAGTGCTGGCAAAGAATGTTACGGATACAGAGGGAATATCACTGCTATAACTCAGCGAGGTTGAGCGCCGCAGTAGAGGCTGAGGAGAGAGGAGAGACCAATGTTCCTGTTCGTAAGTAAAGCACTTGTGCAGGTTAAATTCGAAAACATGCTAATCAATATTTTAGCAAGTAGATTGTGCTTGGATCTGTTAAACGAGAGTTTGCAGAGTTGGATTGAAGCACATAACGGCGGTTATGTTGCTTAATCACTTCGTCGGCCACTGGATTCTGGACTTTCTTATCGTAGGGATTTTAAATGATCATGTCGAGGTCTGTCAAGCGAGATCACCAGCTTCAACTTGGAATCAGACCGGTTCGGAATTTTAGCGATTTTTTCACCAGGAAAAGCATTGAGCGCATTCGGAGTTTTGTTTTTTGGGGCTTCTTCATGGAGACAACGGACTGGAAGCCCGTCAGATTGTTTGCAAGTCGTAATTTTCGATGGCTTGTGGTAGCGGTGGCGTTCAAGACTGGATACCTGTTCTCATTAGGACTTTAATTGTCGTTAGTATACCATTACAGCCTTCTTGCCAGAATGAGCTATTAGCAATTCAACATTTTTAACAGATATACGATGCTCATGAAATTTGTAGTTGACTTCTGAATTTGATAAGAACTGCTTTACTCTTGTGCTAGCTGCTGCACTCCAGAAAGCCTCTCGACTTGTGGCTTCTAGCTTTTGAGTCTACAGATACTGCGATCTATTTACCACCAATATGGTTTCCCAGATCGAATATTCTAGGTCTAGATTCTCTCGTCATCCCTATACATCTCCTTAATACCCCTACGTCAATCACCCGAAGTGTTGAACCCACTTGTTTTTCGCAGGGTGTAGCTTGTTTTGAAATCTAAAACAGTACAACACCAGCTCCACTATTTGCAGCAAGGTCCAGGCGTCAGTAGAGTGTGCTGTTCGTCTGAACGCATTGTTGAGGCTGACAAGCCGGCATGTTTCAGTAAACCTGTTAGCAGAGTTGGGAAATTTGCTGGAAGATGTATAAATCATGCTTTACATTCTAGAAATAGGATCGTCTGCGGAAGTCGGTTTAACTTCCGCTAGGAGATTCTTTGAGATGGTATCTTATCAGATGATCACGGACATATTTCCGCAAGAACAGTGATTCTTACGATTGGAATTAGTCTGAAAACCCTTTAACGTGAGGTATTCTCGACGAGTAGGTTTCCTGCTCTAAAGTTATAACATTACGAAGATATGTTCTACTGATCAGCAAGGAAAAGGGCCTCACCAGTATTGTCAACCGTTGGAAAAAGGTTATTGAGTTTGCGGATCGAAACGTAATAACTCAGACTCATCAGAAAGCACCGTTAAGGACTTCTACGTTGTAATTCTTTTGGCGAAATACTACTTTCCGTAATGGTTTTCGTGACGCTACTAGTACAGTAGTCAAGACAACTACATTGGAGACAGTCAAGATCTAAAATAAAGGCTAAGAGTTGAGGCTTTACCATATTCTAGTTCCTTCCAAATTCCTTCCATTTTCTGTCTCAAAGAGTGAGTATTAGATCAAACTGCTCGCTCAGTAACCTGTGACCAAGGTACTTGTAGCTCAGGAGCAGAAGCTTGTGGATGTATAGTGCATGCAGACTTTATGACAATTAGTATGTTCAGATGGTGAAGTGACAAACTCCGTTTCATACTGTTTGGATGCCATCTCCAATCCGAAAGTTCAGTAAGTGTTGAATAGCCAATGAGATCCAAGTAGATCGATCTCAAACCCCTGTCGATATCCTGTGTAACCAATATCCAAGTGCCTTGTAAAGTAACTTGTTGGCAGTCAAATCGAAGATTTAATCACTGTTGTAGAAGAAATACACTGATCTGTTTGTTATATCACTCTTCGATAAATTAAATATCCGACGATAATCTTGCAAAGCACTTCAGACCTGGAATCAATCCTGGTTGAATTTCTCGCTTAAGATTTCCCTGACGTCAAGTACAAGCTTGCTGAATTGGGGAAAGCTCAAGCCAAAGAGCTCTTTGAGTTTGGAACCACAACAACTCAGCTCTCCTCTCCTCTTTCAGACCATCTCGTTGCACAGTCCGGAAATCCCGTCCTTTCAGCACCGCGTTCAGATTTGGATTTCCGTGGGGATCTCAGATCTTTTCAATTGCTCTCGACGAAGACGTTCCTTATCGCAACAGATTGCGGGGAAGCTCTATACGAGCAACACGACAAGATGCTTCGTAACGCAGCCACGCGATCGTTACTGAAGAGCTTCCCGAAACCTACAACATCACGAGCAAGCTTCACTGCAGCTTCCACCAAGTTTCGGAATGCCACACCTCGTCAATTGACACCGTTATCGCGTCCCCAGATCCTCTTACTCGCCCGACCAACCCAGATCTCGTTCTACGCAACTGGTCCTCCATACGACAGGAAAGATGTAAAGGTAGAAGAGAAAATTGCTGGAAAGACCTTGCAACCACATCCTGAGGAAATCTCAGCCGATTCGAGTGTCCGTCCTGTATTCGAGGAACGAAGTCACCATGATGATGAGGATATGATGGCTGGGATCAAGGCGGATCTGAAAACAATCAAAGAGACTTTTACTTTGGCCGACGTGCCAAGAGACACGCTCTTACTTGGTGCAGCTGGAGCCATACCTTATGCTGTCACATCTTTGTCAACGGTATACCTAGCATGGGATATTAACCAAAGTCATGCTACAAACGGTGCTGGAGTTTTGTTCAGTCCAGAGCAGGCGCAGCATTATTTGGAACTGATTACGCCTGTGCAAATTGGATGGGGTGCCATTGTAAGTTTAGTACATTTAGAAAAGGAGACGAAACTAACAACATGGAATAGATTATTTCTTTCTTAGGCGCCATTCATTGGGGATTAGAATATGCCGGATACGGAGGATATCACAGCTACCGTCGCTACGTATACGGTGTTGCAGCACCTGCAATCGCATGGCCAACTATTTTCATGCCTGTGGAATACGCTCTGATCACCCAGTTCCTTACCTTCAACTTCCTCTATTTCGCCGACGCGCGTGCGACTGCCAAGGGATGGTTTCCAGCTTGGTACGGTACATACCGTTTCGTCCTTACCTTTATCGTTGGAGCTTCGATTGTCTTTACCTTGGTTGGCCGAGGTCAGATCGTGAGCGCGGAACATACGACACTGAGAACCGCCGTTGATTATTTGAAAGAAGATAGAGACGCACAGTGGGAAGCTCTAGAGAAGGAGGAGAAGGAGAGGCGAGCGTTGGCTGCTAAGAACGAGGATGAGGACGAGGAAGAGGAAGAAGATGAAGACGAGGAGAAGTCCGACGAGGACGAGGACGAGGATTAGACGGTTGTGAATACTGATCGAGTTGTAGAGCGTTGAACTGCAGAGCCTTGGGTCCTGCAGCGTTGCTTGAAGAGATGTGCGCTGGAAGATCGAGAGCGTGTGTGAAGTTGTTATGCGCCGATAGGGGTCATATTGTGTAATTGTATTTAGGCCACTGCCCTTGCCCTACACGCAGAGAGGAAATACCATTAATGATTGCAAACACTATTCTTAATCCGACTAAGAAATTGTCAGTCATCTATATAGCTCATATATCGCCGAAAACATACGAACGAAACTTTGGGCTACAACATCTTCAGCAAACGCGGCATTGGGGCGGCAATACTACCGACGGATGAACTGCCCAATCCACATTCCGCTCTACCGAAAATATACACCCATGATGATTGTACCACCGCGGGTCGAGTTCGGACAAATCTGTAGATTTTAATCTCTTTTCTAGAGTACCAAATATATTAGCAGAAAAATAACAAGGAAGCACTGGGGAGAATAGATAGGTAGATGTTGTAGCAAGTTACTCTGGAAGATAGAGAGGTGTTGTGAAAAGCAAGAAAATTCAAAGTTGCCATGAAAACAAATCTAACTAAAGGCTGCCGCTATGCTCGATCGAAGAATTTCCTCCCTCCTAT
This sequence comes from Glarea lozoyensis ATCC 20868, assembly GCF_000409485.1. NCBI lineage: Eukaryota > Fungi > Ascomycota > Leotiomycetes > Helotiales > Helotiaceae > Glarea > Glarea lozoyensis. Next base: position 702,257 of record NW_007361003.1, on the reverse strand, counting down.
AATGCTATGGTATGCTAATGTAAACGCCCATGGTTTCCCATCCGAAAAGTCTATCTATGTGTCATGCAATCGTTGCTGTCATATCCATCGTTCCAAACGTATATTCAAATCTGCCTCCTGAACGTATTGTCTTTTTTTGATTTTCATCCCGGGAAATGGTGACTCATGTCTAGTCGCCGTATTCATCCTCATCTTCCGAATCCACGTCCATGTCCTGCACATAATATGGCAATTCTCGTAGACCCTGTCCCTCGATATCGCTGTGTGTGACCTCGACTAATTCTTCGCAGGACTCTGGTTCCTCCAATTCGTCGATTCTAGGTGGTGGGTCGTCGAATATCAGGCTACCACGATCTTCAACCTTCCTCCTCAATCTCCTAGCGCTGTTGGCACCCTCAAATGTGACAGGCTGGATATCTTCGTCGTCCGTGTCACTGCCAATGCTTTGACTTAACGTCCTCTTTTGTACGCTTCCAGAACTACGTCTCTTTCGCCTCTTTTCGGCCCGCATCTTCAAGTGCCATGCCTCCCTCTCTAATTCTTCTGGGAGTATGTCATCGGTTTCGCAATGTAGGTTTTGCATGTCGTCGTAGAGACTAGGTTCAAGTTCAGAGGCAGCCTTGACCGAGAGCGCTCGCTCCGATTCGGCGTCTTCGTATTCGTGCGGTCTTATGACCGAGTCTTCGTCGCTGTCGAAATCTGCATAATCCGAGTCTTCAAACTCGTCAATCGTGAATGTGCCTTCCGCGAGACGAACTTCTTTCCGTAATGGCGGATCATCTTTATGATTCTGGACCGGTGAGGAAGACATCGATCGTGGAGGGTTGCCAGATGCAGACGACTGGACTGAAGAAGTGGGGGACGAAGATCGTGGTGAAAGGTCTACGGCTCGCGCCGTTGGCATATAGCTGAAGGTTGGACCTGGTCCATTGGGGAGGATTCCAGTTTCCAACTCGGGAGGAATTTTTTGGAAATGTTGGCCATGTCTGCGGTTCTTTCCAAAGCTATATGCTGAGTTTGCAGGATTTGGTGTTTGCGGCGGGGAGGAAGGCCCTGCTTGCTGGGCAAAGTTAAAGTTGGGCGTCGCAGGCCGCATGGCTGTATCTATCTTGGATTTTTGTTGATCTCGCAGAAGTGCTTTGGCACCAGTGTATGATGATAATATGTAGGTCAAGGCGTCAATGCCCGCGGTAAATATCTCCAACAAGGAGAGAAAAGACGAGGAGGATTGCAGTTCATGATAAGCAGCATAAATTTGAATAACAAACAGTTCGCAAACCGAATTTCCGGTCTGGTTCTGGATTTGTAAAGGGGCGTCGAATATCGAGTACTCTCGATATAATGCGAGGAGTCCACTTGTGCGGATGTGTAAGGATAAGCCGTGGAAGATCAAAAAGAAATGTCCGGCAGGGCACCCAATTGCAAGCCGGGCAAAGGGGAGCAAACAAGACAAACGGACTCGTTTCTTGTTTCAAGAGAAAAAGAGGCGGAGTTTGTCTTGTTTCCGCAGGGAAGGGCAGTGGAAGATAGCGTGGGTGAAAGACGACGTGGTGTAGTGTCCGAGGTATTAATCTCAAGGATGAATGTAGGTGTGGAAGCAAAGGTGCGGCAAGCCGAGGATTTATACTTCAGTGGATATTGTCCCGTTGAGGCAGAAATTTGACCAAGGCAGCCGAGGGCCAGCAGAGCCAACACCGATCTTATTCGCCGTGGAGAGAGAGTGAGTGGCAGAACTTTGCTGGAACCACTGGTGAGAGAATATACGAACGGGTCACGACAAGACTCGTCGGGACGAAAGTGATGTGTGGGATGTGGGATGTGTGATGTGTGCTGTGTGATATGTGCACCGAAAATAGAGAAGAGGCTCCTGCTCTAGTCTGACTATGATCGCCGGTCGCTGGTACTGGTGTTGCGTCTGGCGGGATGATGTGATGCTGGGTATTTTGGTCTGTTGGCAGGCAAATTCTGGAGTGCCGGTGATGGTGTTCGTTTGCCCGGACTCGTCGTTGGCCAGCGGCACGAAAACGTTCGAAACGATTCCAATAAAACGGACCCAGCAGGCGGATTCAAGCAGTCAGACCTACGATGCTCGTCGAGGAGGTTCTGTGGTGGTTCCGGGTTCAGCCTGTCCACGGTTGTCGGGCAGCAATGCAAATGCTCTCACTCAACAGGGTGTGCCCCCTTGGTTGCCCGGCGCCGGATGGCAAAGCGAGGAGAGACTGCCACCACACAGAGTGGAAATGCACTTTGGCGGGTTCTCTTTCGCCGTGGTGTTGATCAAATGGTCCCAGTCGTAAGACGTCAAACCGTCACGGCGAAAGGGCACAAATTGATGTCGCAGATGTTGCAGACGAGCACCGTTGTCCTGGCACAGGTCGGTCTGGCGCTTTCTCAATGCAGCTGAAGCATTCCTCGGAATAGACGAGGCATTGCGAGCGAGTGTATGTCCTCGAGCAGATGCAGACCGTACATGGCGACTCGTCTGTCGCGGCGGTATGGCAGCTGCCCCTGAAAAACGACATAACTGTTATATTACGAAGGATGCGATGCGCTGGCAGCTATTCACAGCGACTGGATCTGCATACAGAACTAGTCGCCAGACAGCAGTGCTCATAATGGGCGCGAGTGAGATTACCGGGGCCATTTTCGGAAAACGGAGGAAACAGAAGCAGCAAAATAAATAAAAACGCTCGACGAGCAGTAGAGCGAAGGTACGAACCGGGATGGAGAGGGTCGCAGAGGGTCCCAAATGCTTCTTCAACGCGCTGAGACGTCCAATCGTGCTGCCGGCGAAAAACGCATCCTGTGAGGGCCGGTCTGGCTGCTGCAGGGCCGGTTCAACATGATTGTGTGCATTCTCCGCATCGTGACCGTGGCCAATGGTGGGGAGACGTCGACAGAGATGCGCTGGTTGTGAGGCAACAGAAAGAAGGGATTGAAGAAAAAGACGCAGGAAGAAAATTAATTTGACTGGGATCTTTGCCATGACGGTGATCCGATGTATGGACTTACGGCTGACGGGTATGCACATCACCGTCAATTAACGTTTTGATTGCAGAAGTGCTGGTCGAGAAGCCGGTGAGGTGAGTCTGGCCCACCGTAGGGCGTGGGGAATCTGGGATGTGGACATCCATAAGCCAACCGACGCGTTTGACTTGACAGAATACAAACACACAAACATCCCCTCCGAGCAAACAAATCATGTCACTGCTATCTCGGCATCTCGAGCAAATATCTCTCTCCGCAGAATCAATAGCCACGTTACCGTAAGCCAGCTGTACAATTGCAATCGCCAATTGATGGTAAACAAATTGCAACTAACCCCGCTAAACAGATTCCCCCCGCCCAAAATCTTTACGAATGCGCTCCTTTCCACTCCCGATATAACATCTCTGATACGAGACACTGAACCTCACGAACGAGCTCTATTCTCGGTTCCTCCTCCACCTCCACTCGTTTCCTCTTCGAATCCTTTCCCAGATGTCAAAGCACGACGGCAGACCATCTTCAGTGTCGCGTCCGGAGGAGAGGTAACGACTGCTGCGAGCGCGACTTCACGGGTACCGAGACGGAATACTGCGGTTGCTGCAGTACTTGGCCCGGAGCTACACTCAGAGGTACGGAAAGCGGAAGGAAAGGGAGAATTTGACATTGAGGTACTGTTGCGTGGTGTGGAAAAGCTCAATGCTGTGTATGAGGTTCAGGGAGTTCCACAGCGGATACAAAACATTCGATCAAGATACGGCAGGTTGCAGGATAGTGTAAATCACTACGAGAAAAGGGTGCAAAGATTAGGCAGAGAGCTGGATGGCATAAATCGCAGCGACAGATGGGAAGATGAAGACGAAGAGGACGCTGAAGATGGATACCGGGAACAGGAAGAGGAGGTAGAAGTCACAGATGAAGATCTGAGACAGGAGGAGGAGGAAATTCGAGAACTAGAACGAAAGAAACGCGAGCTGGAGGAACGAGTGAGCGGCATGGAAAGGGATCTTGGAGGCTTGTTGCGATGAGCATTGATACACTGGATTTTACGGCGTTTGATACCCATGGGCGATGTACCTCGTTGGTCTGATTGACAACAATCAACTATATGGCACATAATCTTCTCATGTTTGATTGCAGTATTTGATTGTGTAACTAATACCGTTTCTTGGCTATAAAGCATTTCTGGTGTTAGCTCTGACTATAAAGAGAGGCAATATAGAGGTCTTAGGTCTTCTGGTTGATGTCGGCATGTACCTGCTTGGGTAGGTACCATGGTAACCTATTCTATGTTGAAAAGTAAATCATATCAAAATTAATGAGAGCAGGTAGCGATACGAAATCTCTTTAAGTAGTTTTTTATAAGACTCTTCAAATAACAATACCGCTACCGAAATCGATACTTCGCCAGAACACTCCATTTCATCAACACGGGGGACCTCACTGTTAGGCTATCATAAGACTCGATTATCACCTCAACAGAATCCATGCATATCATCTCAATCTTCACCATTCGTTTTGATATGAGGTAGTGTGTTAGTACGCTTTAATTCCCTTACAAGGTTACATTTTATCAAGTTCATCGCAGATAAACTCTACTACAACCACAACTGAGCTCCGGGAACGGACGATAGTAGTCATGTGAATATTGGCTTTACAGAGCACTTTGCTGAGAAGTGAATTGGCCTTCAGAGCAATACTGTTATTCACATTTGATGATGGATAGTACTTAGGTACTAGGTGGTACGTATAGATAAGTGACCTAAAAATAGTGATTGTGCTAATTGTAGGCAGCTAGCTAAGTGAATTATGCTTGAATTTGAGAAGGTTCTTGGAACTGACTTGCACGAGACCTTAAATTCTTCTTCGATGCCAAGAGTTTACGCGAGGGAGAAGGGGGGTTTTTCAAATAGACACAGAAGGTGAGTGTTAGGTGAGGGTATATTAATTAACATGCGATTGACTACTAGACAGCTTTGGTTAGAACATGTACTGTTTTTCTTTTCCCTAGAGTGACTGCAAATTCACACTAAAAAGGCAAGTTGTGCTTGTGATGAGATTGGGTAAAGTAGAGATGAATTATCTGGTGAGTTTTGCTCGTTTACAACTTCCCAGAAACAAGATACCCCGAGATAAAGCTAAAATTTGACTCAGGTGATTCATGAGCCCTTGCTTTCGAGGTTGCTTTAGACCTACATTCACTATGGTCGGTTTCGTTGTACCAATTCTCAGTTGCCTCCAAAATCGGAATTTACAAAATGAACGTTGAAGTTACTCTGAGATTATTTCTCAATGTTTGAGAAGTGTAAGAACAGAAGATGCTTCCTACTATCAATCCGTTAAAGTTACATTGAACATAAAGAAAACACATACATGAAAGGTGAAAACAGCGAACAGTAACCCAAATTTCACCATTTACCAAATTCGGCTCCACTTGCCCACCACTTCACCTTTTTGAAATTGCTGTAAAGGTTTTAATTCACATATTCACCATCACTCTCTGTCTTCCTGACAGTTAGCGCGAGTCGCCTGTCTACAAAGCCTTTCCCTCGAACCATTCTTCTCAACATAAATTTCTTCCAACTACAACTTTTTTGGAACCTCCATTCCTCATCCACAACATCAACCCCTCTACACACCTAAACCTCCAACGATCTTGCACCTCTACAACAGAATTTTTGTAACATCATTTGTACCTACAACATTTGCTCTGACTTCAATCACTGTCAATCATTGTACCCAGTTTACAACGACTTTAGCTCAACTTTGTCAGTCTGCTATCAGGTGAGTATCCTCCACAAGTAGGTCAGGCACCGATAACGGCTAACCTGCTTATTAGGCATTGTCCACAGTTCTTTGGTTCTCTCCGACTGTTACTCTCGTGTACCGTACCATAGTCTTCTTTCAACTGCTCGTTTTGGTAAGATCACAGTGGCTCACTTGAGCTCTTCATTGGTAACTGCAATTACTGATTTGCGCTCGATCATCAACAGAAAAATGGCCGATTTCAACACTCGTCGATACAAAATGGTCAGCATGACTCCTAAGCGTGGTCCCTTGACTGTCCAGGAGCTCGTATCTCCGTCGCCGTTGCCAGAAACACCTGCAAATCGCAACAATTTCTCGCAGCAATCGACTAGACCCGTGACAGAATCTCCTATGCTATTAAAGTATCCATCTAAAGCTGGAGTACCTACGGTTTTCCATTCTCCTTCGGATTCCAGTGGGGATACAGAGATTGAAGACGAGAATCTCACCGAAGACGAAGGGGGCGAAGAGAACGAGGAGGATGAAGAGTCTGAAGAGGATGAAGGTGAACAAGACGAAGACGACACAGAAGATGTGAATTCAATTTCGTCAGCCAAACAGACTGATGGTCATGATCAAGCTCAGTCATCTGCTATCAAAGCTGAACCTAAAACCTGGTGGGCTTATCCGGCCAAGGTAAATGGTAAAAAACCCAAACAACGCAGTGTAAGTAGTAGGTGTTCTAAATCTATCGCATCTACTGACAGGTACAAGCACACCCCCCGGCGCCCTCGGAATCATCGAGCACTCGAAGAGGGAGTGGATCGTTTACATGCCAAGTATAAAGTATTCGACCCGTCAAAGTTGAATTTGGACTTTCATACAGAGGCCGAAAGCCCTCCTGGCTCAGGGCAATATAGCAAAGCGGCAGGGATACCGGTCATCAATAGATATGCACACCCGGTCAACTTTGCTGATCATGCATCGGTCACTCGATTGAATCAGTGGCGGTCTCAGATCATCGGTCGGAATTTCCCACCCACTGCCAAAAAGCGAGAATACTGGCTAGAGCTCGAAAAACAGCAGATCTTAGCGCTCATTGCCCAGCGTTATGAGGACCATACAAATATCCATTGGAAGACTTTGACCAACAAATTCAATGCTGATAATATGGGTGCAATCCAGCCCAAGGGATCACCTTTATTGAGCAAAGAGAATAAAAAAGCAAAGGCACTTCAATGCGACCGTCCAGCACCATGGCGTACAAGCGATTCGATCAAGCACGCCGCGTTCAAATGGTCAGAGTACGAAGTATTGCAAAATCAGAGGAGGAGAAAAACCTATCAGAATGCAGAGTCAGTCCACGATGGTGAGGACGAGGAAGAGGAGCCTGAATCGGCTGACGAAGAGGAAATTCCTGACCCTCATCCTGCGCCTCCAACATACGAGGAAGCTCAAGCACTGCGCAAGAGGAAGGCCAAAGAGGATAGAATCCGTCGAAAGTCCATGGCATCTGCGAAGAAAGGTCTTGTGCCTACACCTTCAGGTTTGACCACCGCATCGACAGAACAGGGGTCTTCTGAGTCTAGTTCTCAGCTAGCGGCAAGTGAAGAGCCAGTCTCGTCGTCAGGGTCTCCCATCACCCCCTGCCCAATTATCTCAAGCGGAAAGAGAATTGCGGAGGATGCTGTCACGGAGAGTGTTCCTCAGGTAAAGCGCACGAAGATTCTTGCTTTCCAACCAAAGACTGCTGCATCTGGTAGCAAACTTGCTGCATCTTCCAAAGTGGGCAAGACGCCAGATTCTGCTCGAACAAGTGATCACCCTGGGTCTTCTTCTAAAACGGTCAAAAAAACCACCGAAAGCTACACAGTCGAGACAACCGCTGTGAAGAAGGTTATCAAGAAGACCGCATGAGATAACACGCAAGATTCTTGGATCATCTTGGACTATAGATAATATCCACTTATCTCTCTAGTTGCTATGAAAACTTCACACTCTTTCAACAAACCGACATATGAACCATCTTCCAACAACTTGGCTCTAGCAACTTCGCTCTTTGTTCATCAGACTTGCACAAACTTGCTTCTTTGCTCCTCGCTTGGCTTACACTTATATCAGCCATCAGTTCTCACCAATATCACGACACTTGACGTGGTTGCCTTCTAAACCCAAGAGCAATAATCATTTCTCTATTGTCACCATCAGTTCATTTGTGGAGTTTTTGACACGGAGCGTATACCCTGTATCGTTCTTTTTCATTTCAGTGGAGTTTTCCTGGTTTGTTTTTGTTTTCCTTTCATCATGGAGCTGTTTGGGTTGTTTTTATTTTGAATTCCCAGAATTTTTGGGTTTACGGGTGGTTGTTTGGATTTGGGAGATACAGGTTGGTAATTGTTTTTCTCTTCACTATCTGGTTGGAGGGGATTTTGTAAAGGGGATGGACTTCACAAACTGGTGTATCTGTGTTTTTGTGAAGATAGTATTGGCCGGCATCTGAGGTTGTTTGGTAGTAGTTTATTCTAGTTAGTATTGAGCAATACTTGGACTATTGTAACACATAATAATTCTATTGGAACGTGAACAAAACAAGGTAGGTAATGAAAACATTGCCTAAAATGAAACCTTTAAAAAAAAGTTTACATACAATTTGCAATATTCACTTATCTTTCCCCACCCTCCATTTACCAAAGAAAATCACAACCTCTCCTCTCCTCCAACAACAAACCTACAAAAGAAAATCGACATCCTTTCCAACCCCCCCCCCCCCCAAAACCACAAAAAAGGTTCAAGTACGGTCTATATATCAGATCGCCTACTCTACATCCTTCAGCTCGACAGAGTAGTCTCATCTCGGGTAGTCTCCCCAAGGACCAGAGACTGCTCTGTTGTTGCCTTAAATGCTCAACGCGCTAATCGGTATTTTGCGGGATAAATGTGTCGTTTTTAAATATATAAAGGGTTGTATTTAATGGAGGGCCGTGGAATTGCCGGTGGAGTGGTGGAATGAGGTGAATAGGATAGTATGGGATGGGAGGTGGTGAATGAGTTAGGGGAGATTAGAGTGTAGGTGTTAGGGTTTTGGGGGATAGGTTCTTTTGTGTAGTGAGTAGAATAAGTAGTGGTATTCTATACCGATGAAGTGCGATTAGAATGCCTTTAGAGCAAAGTTATACTTTATATAAATAAGTAATAGATCTAATGGAATTGTAGGTTTTAGCAAGCTTCGATCAATAATAAGAGGTACTTTTGGGGCGATGTTTAGTACTTAGTGGGGATGCTGTTTTGGATTATCTTACTTAGGGATAGTAAGTGGAAGGATTGGAAGTAACCCATCCCCCTTAAGTACCTTTAGAGCAAAAAATGAATGAACGAGGAATTTACGCAATAGCTTGGAAGTTTAGTTTCCTATAAACTTCGACTAATAACAAAAGGTACTTTTAGGGTAGTATTTCCTGTACTTAATAGGCATATTGTTTAGAATTCCCCTACTACTGAGACATCTTTCCACCCCCCCTTTAAAAAAAACAGACCTCCCATCCCTCAAAACACAAAAAGGTTCGAGAAGTCAGATCTTCGCTAGATCGCTACTTCTCTACATCCTCCGCCATCGATCTCCTGATAGAATGACGCATGTACTAGGATACCCCATCGTACACGTTACAGCATGCACATCACGATCTCATCTCGGATAGTCTCCCCAAGGACCAGATATCGGACGACACGAGCTGTGCTCAACCATGCGGTGTATTGCTAAAGACTCTTGGCGTTTTTGGATTTATATAATGATGGAGACAAGATAAGTGGGGCTGGAACCGAGGATGTGCCGAGTCGAGAGGAAGATGGGAGAGAATGGAAGGGGATAAAGGATGTTTTGAGTTAGGGTTTTGGGTAATAGAAAGTAAAAGAAGTAGTAACTTACTTTTCTAGAATCTCTTGCTATATTTGAATATCCACAGCTACTTTCAAATGTCATCAAGACATTCGCACTCGCTTAGCCGGCCTTCCCCCTTTTCGACCCAGAAGAGACTAAATAGAAAGCGCTCGTTATTTCCATCTTTCTTATTTCTATTTCCTCTACATTTTTTCCCCAAAGAATAAAATAACACGCGTTTGAATTATTCTAGTAAGGGTTCGGCTATAAAAATGTAGTGTGCAAGTTTAGAACGAAGTTCTCGGGTCTCCTTACTCTAAATTACGTCGAACAACTTCTTTCGCGCTAAAATTGCAGTGTAGATCTGAGGCAGCCCAATCAGAAATCTGGAGGGAAGCCGACTAGCAAAGATACGTTATAGAATCCCCGATTGCTGTACTGTATAAATAGGACTAGCCACTGTCTGCATCCTCTAGGGTGTCTAATCTCATGAGTTTACACAATTTTGTTTAAACAGAAAAGGCCGAAGCAAGAAAACAGTACCTAAAATTTACCTCCTCGAAAACGTACTCGAAGTCAGCTCGTGATACTCGCTTACCTTCCCCTCTCCCCTCCCTCTTCCAAAAAAAGCAATCAAAAACATCACTCTCGATCAAAACTCCCTTCCATCAAAGCTCCAAAAGGTTCGAGTATCAGGGCAATCTTCTAGACTCCCGCTCTACATCCTCCGCCATCCATCGTCAGTCATGACTGTTTGATGTGATGCGCGCTTGTACAAGAAACGGGGCGTCCCCCGAACTTTATTGTGAAATACTCGCGGACTTTACCCCTATGGGAAACTGTTCCATTTCACTGTGAAGGACCTTACCACAGTGGGTTTTATTCTCTTCACACTCAGCTCAACCACTATGGGTTTCTTACTGAGAAAATGCGGGGTTTTTGGGTTTATATATGGGCAATGAGGGGGTGAGCCGAGGAGTTGCCGGTGAGTATAGAAGGATATATCACTTCAGGTACCTTTCGTACAGTGACAATTCTCGATTCTTTTCTTCTCAGCCACTTGCGAAGTAGAAGATAAGAAAACATGCATTATTAAAGTCCCCGGCCCCCACATTCGCAAAAAGAAAAAAAACTATCTCCTTGAAGAAGACCTCCAGAATATCCAAAAGGGTTCGAGCTTCAAGGCTCTACGTCCTTTGCAATCGATCGACGGCGAAAGCCGGGCCTGATACAGAATGCATGAGCGGGAAGCGGGATATACATCGCATTCCAAACTGTGAAGAGACAAGTCATTCGCTTTTGTGAAGACTCAATTGTCAATTCACTGTGTGAAGACTTTCGTCGATTCACTTTGTGCTCAATATGGTGGCAAATTTAGTTCTGTTTCTATTTATAAAGTGCAAAAGTTGTGGGGCGCCGAGAAGTCGCCTGTGAGTGGGTCGGACGTTGCGGAGCTGGAGACGATTTCTGGTTCATGGGAATTCGAAGAGGTAGTGATGTAGTAGAAATTCTTTTATTATAAAAGATCAACCATAGTATTTGCAGATTCAGTACAATCAGCTGGACTCACTTGCCAAAGTAGACTGCGCATGCTCTAAATCATCTTGAGTTTGTATCGCCGTTTCCCTAAAAAGCCATTCTCTCGAATAAAAAGGAAACACTCTCTAGACAAAACAGCAAAAAGGTTCGAGCAATACGGTGAGTCTAACTACTCCAGGGCCCTACATCCTTTGCAATTCATCGACAGTTATGAGCCCGGTCAGATACAATGTGCGACAGCGGAAGCGGGGACCATGTCCCATTTCCAAATCGTGAAAGACTTGTCCCATCATGGGCAATGTTCAATTCACTTTTGTGCTCAACCCCTTGATTGGGTATATTGCGGAAGAACATACTTTGTTGAAAATATAAAGAGTGGGACATATGGAAAAGGGGCGCCGAAAAGTCGCCTGTGAAGGGGGTCGAGCGTTGAGTTGAGGGACAGTTAAGATTTGGATATCTGGTTAATGGGAAAATAGAATCAGTTGTTGCAAAGTTTAACTTATAGTTTTTTGATGATTAAGTGCTAGGTAAAGTAAATACAGTTACTCCACCAATCGCTTACCATTTTCAGTCACATAACGACTAAAAGAAACGGAAGCCAAAAAACGCCTTAGAGTTGAATTGCTACATGCCAAACAAAGAACCCTACCTAAAGAGACAAAACATTCGCTTCATTAGAACTACAAAAGGTTCGAGCCTCAGCGGCTCTACATCCTATGTTCTATTGCGACGGTTATGAGCCCGGTCTGATGCAGTGTACGTTCGCGGAAGCTAGGACGTGTGTCCTGTGTGTTCCAATGTGAAGGACGTTTCCCATCTGGGTGTCTGTTCCAGCTCACTTGTCTGTGCTCAACCCGTTGATTGGGTGTATTGCGGTGGAAAAATGCTTTGCTTCATGTTATAAAGATGAAGAGACGGTGAGGAGGGGGGGGGCGAGAAGTCGCCTGTCTGGTGGAGTGGGTTTACTTGGGAGTTGAACTTTTGACTAACAACGTATAACATTATTGAAAATATGGCTATGCTGTGTGAGATTTCTTAAAGTAAATTGATGGGTTACGTCCTTATATCCATCAGTGTTAGGCAAACTTTTCGCGTTCTCTAAAATTGCGGATCTGCCATTAGTTATACTCAAGCTATCAACCTAACACAAAAGAATAATAAACCCGAAACATAACGAGGTATGACTAGGTCGACCATAGAGAGACACATCACATTCAGTCAAAGTCATTCGACTATTGATGTGTTTCTATTGCTTTCTACTTTGTCTATCTCAAGTCTACACCTGAACCTCGCTTAACTCCCAGCCTGACAAAAGTCCAAAAATTCAACGAAACGTCCAGCTGTCCCTCAGAAACCCCCAAATTAACTCTTCAATCACGGTACATAGCAAGAGGTTCAACATGGTGTGCCATGTCTACGTCCTTGAGCCTCGCAGCATTGAAAATCCAAAGAACTTCTAATGCCTTGTGCTTAAGGGGATCTCAAGGCGTCTCAACGGTCGGTTCCCCCTCTTTGGTGATGGATTTCTCGAGCGAGTCAGAGAATCCCGTTTAAACCAGTGGCTCAACTCTAGAGCATGTTGCGAGGAAAATCGTGTTTTTATTTCGGTTTATAAAGGGTGGAAAGGAGGCTGATCGAGGGGAACGTGCGAGGTGTTTGATATTGCTTGACGAGGATGTTGAGCCACTCGTTGCTGGTGATCTGCTGCTAGGTATAACCAGATTTAAAGAGGTTGATGACGCAAGCTCCACTCACAGTTTATTTGAGGATTTTACTTCTGTGGTGTAAATATCTAATCTCATCCAAACTTGTGAAGTCACGCTGGGGGTTGGAAAATTTAACACTGTCATCAAACGGTATCATTTACTTCTACTGTGGAAAAACGCTTGTAACTGTCTAATATTCTCTTATGTCTAGTTTACAAGAGGCCACAAGGTATTTGGCAAGGTTCAATTCAGTGAAGGACCACCTCTGCATTCGAGCCTTTGCCCCAAAGAACTTTACTTGTATCTGTCGAGCTGAAAATATATTGAGACTGTAGCGCTTGTAATGAAAATAATCTGTAACTTCTGAGAATGATTTTCTTCACAATTTTGTAAAATCTACGAAGCAATATACATGAACGACATTGATAGTAATTTGCCTAGCAACGTACTAAGCAATCGCTACTTCCAGGCGACGAAAATGGTAATCTGTTGGTATATTCTAAGATTGAACTTTCAAAATTAAGTTTTGTTGAAGAGGACAGTTGCAAGTATCCCGAAAGTCCGACGTCTGCTATTGTGCAAGTATATTGATGTATAATTAGGGCTGCAATTGAATGATGACCAGTTATTTTTGTTGTTGTCAGTATGGACTGGTACTATCCCTTCACAAGTATAGATCAGTACGAAATTTCTACTAGTAGGGTATAGATACGTATGTGAAGATCCTGCGGGGAAAAACTAATAGTTGGATTGATTCCACTTTATTTAGTATACAGAGACTGCAGAACAGTGAACAACATTGGAGTTTTAAGCTTGATGGGCTCATTGAGAGCACTCTATAATCAATTCATCATCAGATTACTGAATAATAGAATACAGTAAAGAAGCTGTCGACTGGCGTAAGAGAGTATCAAATCGTAAACAGGCCAAGTGTGAAAATTCGCTCAAACATTCGGCGCACAACAGTCGCACACATAGACGGGATTCCACTCGTCAATAGCTGGCAGGGCAGCACCCTCCTTGGCCTTTTGATCCGCCAGTTTGTTCAGCTCCCTGGGTATCTTCCAAAACAGAATTTCGATGCCAAGCTCCTCATAACGTGAAATGTTATCCATCAAGAGCTCCCATAGATCTCTATTCTTCACAGCGTCTCCACTACTTCTCTTCCAGTTGTTGTCCATCCACTTCGTAATCCAGTCAGTGGCTCCATGTACGACATACTCCGAATCGGTGGCAATGACGAGACTTTTCCATCCTTCCGGGCTCCGATCTTTGAATTCCAAAGCGGCGATTACAGCACGAAGTTCGGCACGATTGCTAGTTTGTGCTTCGATGTTGCCGTTGGGCCCTTCATTCTCGAGACGAAAGTGAATCCCGTGGTATTTGCCATCGTGTTTGACATTTGGGGTTGAAAAGACAAATCCACCGCCCGCTGATGGGTTTGCTTTGCCATTATTGAGGCATGCTCCGTCCGTCCAGAAAATAACTTGATTTTTGTCGGTCTTGCGAACAAATCGGGGTCTTGCCATACCAGGAAGTACGCGCTGACTGAAGAGGGAGTCAGGTGTATCTGCTAAACGCGGTGGGTGAAACTCTCTCGGGATCACAATTGTGAAGTCATCGTCGTCCATGTCGTTGTATTCGTAGCCTGTGCCAGCGGCATCTGGAGTACTGAAGCTGTAATCAACCCAACATGATTCACAGCGAATCATCCCATGCCTCTTGCAGACGAGTTGCCCGTTTGCTAGTTCCACAGGAGAGTCTGGTCGCCACGACATGATAGCAGAGTCTTGTCGAATCCTTGGGGTCGAAGCCTATCTTTTCAGAAGAGAGCTTACTTATTGATAGCGGAAAGAAGTACACTCTAGATTTCCGAGTCAGAAACAAAAAGGTTGAGGCTCAATATGGAAGGGGTCACCAAGGTGAATGAGAAGCGCTTGATGTTATACAGATAGGAGCGAATCAGTGAATTGAAGCATCAAACAGAGTACCCCGCAAGCATAACATTCCAAACAATTCCATTGTCTAACATGTACTTCATATCTAATATCTATGGCGCGAAGATTTTCATGCTGAGTGGTGATGATCCAATAGCTTTCCAATTGCCCGGCAAAATCGCTTTAGTACAAAGCATAATCAAAGGTATCCAACGATCTAGTAGAATGGCTATTGAGCTCGTATGCAAGAACAGGGGCAATATGGAAGACTTGTATTAAACAAAGCCCACAAAACTAGCTCACTTGTGAAGAAGAAGTCTAAGGGAGGTGTGAGGGACGTTCGAACCGGCTCCAGATGACCCGTCTCCGTCGCCGGCGGCGCTTGCCTCCCGGCCTTAGTCTTGCAGATTTTGGGGTCCATCAGGGCGAGCCAGAGCCTTGTTGATAGGGGACCTATTTGCCAACCGCCTCCGCGGCCTCTCTTATGGTCGGTCAACAATAACAATAAAGTATCTTATCGAGTCAGCCTCATTTTGGGAATCACTGGGAGTGTCCTCAGTCACAGCGCCCGCCTTGCCCATGCACCGCATTGGTTGCTGCAGGATGCAGTGTCGATGTTGCCAATCAATCAAGTCGTCAGCTGAGAATTAGCATCCTATCCCGCACGAGCAAATGTCTCTCGATATATTCTTCTGCTGATCGCCACCCGCCCCCTTTATGACCGGGTTTTGGGTCGCAAACTCGAGATCAATTCAGTTTCAACAGTGGAATGGCAGATTCCCAGCGAGAAGAGAGAAGGAGCTACAGGCGCCGTGATAGTGACAACGAATGGGCAAACGAGCATGCCGCACCGTCGAGTCGTAGGGAAAGGATTGCACAGGACTCGGAGCTATCAATTCCTGGAGTACGAAGGATCAGAGTCGAAAGACAAGATGGGCGCGACACTGAAAGACGTAGGAGCGCATCATCTAGGAAAATAGCCTCTGAGTCGTATGCGACGCAACCCAGCGAAGAAAGTTTATCGAGCCACAGGAGGAGACGGCACCATCACAGAAGTCCAGACGATGAATCCCCTGGCAAACGAGCGTCGATTTCGAGAGACGAGTCTCCTTCAAGATATCTTCATGGCACGCCGTCAAGGACATCGAGACGCTCCCCCGTCGCAGAAAGTGGGACGAGAAGGCTGGAGTCAGATGAAGAATCGAGTGACTCGGAGGAGGAAGTTAGCAGACGGTCTGGGACGAGCCACAAAAGTCCTCGCAAGCGCAAGGTGAAGGTCGTATATATCACAGAGGAAGACTATCATTCCTCCAAGCAGAAAGAAAGGGGGCAGAGGACAGACAGAAAGCGTGTCGAGAGTGCGAAAGAAGACGACAGTGTACGAAGGTCCAGGACGCATCGTTCTCGGAAATCTGTCGCCGAACCAACAGTTGCACCACCCTCTAATAGGTCTTCATCAATAAGAGAAGTTCCAAATCGCGCCCCTAGCTTGCGGAGGGGGCATTCTACGAGTTCCCATATAAAGTCAACAAAACAGCACGCTCCATCGCTTACCACGACGGCTTCCAATGCAACCGGGAAGAGGGCATCATCACACTTCATAAACAACTTTTTCGGGCCTCCTGTCCATCATACCCAGGAACCCGAGAGACTGTAAGTCAAATTGCTTAACTGTTTTTCTACCTGATGCTAACATGTGCTAGGGTTGAATGCTTGACCTGTCTGTCTGATGACATTCCAAGATCCAAGTCTGCTAAGCTGAAATGTGGCCATCGCATGTGCCACGATTGCTTGCGTCGCATTTTTAAACTCTCTGTTACCGACCCACAGCATATGCCTCCAAAATGCTGTACCACTGACCACATACCCCTCAAACATGTCGAGAGACTTTTTGATCTCAATTTCAAGAAAAAGTGGAATCGCAAGTTTCAAGAGTATTCTACAAAGAATCGTATATATTGCCCAGCACGACGGTGTGGCGAATGGATCAAGCCAGGAAATATTCATTCAGAGGATGGAAAAAAGTATGGTAAGTGTGGTCGATGCAAAACCAAAGTCTGTTGTTTGTGCAACGGTAAATGGCATGGCTCTCGTGACTGTCCAAAGGATGAAGAAACCAACAAACTTCTGGCAGCAGCAAAAGAAGCTGGCTGGCAACGATGCTATAGCTGTAGGACGATGGTGGAGCTGAAGGAGGGCTGCAATCATATGACATGGTATGACAGACATTGATTTGTTTTTGAAACGTAGGCTAACAGCTCCCAGTCACTGTACGGCCGAGTTCTGTATGATATGTGGACTGAAATGGAAGTCTTGTAATTGCCCCTGGTTTAATTACGATGCCGTTGAAGCAGATCGCCTCAATCACATGCAGATACCGCAACCAGTTCCGCCACAAGATGACCCAGTACCACGACCTCCTCGGGATCGTCAACGCAGACCTCGACCAAATACTTATGTAGAAGAAATAGACGAAAGACGCCGACAAGAGAGGGAAGATGAAGGACTGGCTCGCCGTTTACAGAACTTTGACATGAGTGATGACTATCAAGGTGGAATCGGGGATATCCACGGAGTTGGAAATGGTGCCGGACATTTCATGAATCAGGATTATATAAGAGCAGCTCATAATATTCTGACCGGTACCTTTGACCACGCAACCGCGGCAGCCAACTATGTAATGGGAGTACGACAGGCACGTGGAGGCCCCCCACCACCGCCTAGAAGAATGTCAGAACGCTACCCTGTAGCAGCTCCCGCTCCTCCTCCACCTCCGCCTATGCTGAGAAGGCATACGATGATGGAGGAAGTCTACAATAATGCTCCAAGCACGCGGCCGTCAGAAAGAGTTGTACCCCGAAGGACTCGGACGGATTACGAGAGTGAGGTGGCTGTCCACACGCCTTACTCAAGACGACTTGATAGGGAAGTATCTACGCGAGAAGGTCCAAACCGAATTATCCCCCTAAGGGCTGTTGAAAGGACAGCTTCAACGAGGAGTTCAGATCGGGAAGCGTCCACAAAAAGGTCTGTCTTAGCAGGTCTAGGTACACGCCGTGGCGGCGATCGAGTCGGCGCCTGGAGAAGTTTTGTTGAGCCGGGTGTGGAACCCGAAGAAGGAGTGCTATCATTTGTTTGAAGCTTTTTCTTGGGAAGTATATACGCAAATGTTGGTATTTGGGACTATGTCTTGTACAAATTTGTCGGATTTGTTTTTAATACCCGTGTCTGGGAGTATTTTGGTTAATGCAAGCAGACTGGCATTATTGGCTTCTCTTGTTTGAATGTTTAAAACCGGGTCGTTGTTGGCTCTGGATGGCTTAGTTAACGTATACTTCCATATGGCGATGCTATTAGACGCTCCGCCAAATACTTTGTTTATACCAATTTGTAGTAGATGTCTTTCAGGATATACGAACATAATTATATAAGTATTATTATCAGCAGAGCACACTTACTATTAACACTGCATTGCATTTTTCGATTTACTTCGAAGCAGGTCCTAATGACATTTGTTGAAGCTTCACCAGTTCCCAGCTTCACGACGCTGTTGCTGTCGGCACTTGACTTGTAGAGCAAACCCTTAGGGGTCCGTGTTTCAGCCACACATCGTCATCGTCGTATTCGGTCACCCGCCCGTCCTTGAAGCTCGGGCGCTGCCGGATTTTGTGGGATTCAAAGAATTAATATAGAGGAAACACCAACACTTATTCCTCTTCAGACGGGGTGTAATGGAATACATGGCCTTTGAGTCTAGAATGATAATATGGCCTCTTTATAACACTCGAAATACCGCGCATAGCCTCTCTCCAGTCATCTAGAACAACCACTCTCAGTCAAGAGCCCACCCGTCGCCCCTCTCAAGATGCTTCTTCTTTACCAGACGGGCAGCGTCAAGATTGGCGAGCTAGTACGATACGAAGTAACCTATACGCCCTCCCACGATAGGATTCTGCCGTCGCCAACTCATCTCTTCTTGCGCATCAAGAACACGTCCGCCATCGCCCTCCGTGCCGCTTTTGTCCATGGCCCTTATACTCTTTATGCCTCTGCCTACCCTGCGAACTTCAACCCGAATGAGAAATTCGAAAATCCAAGGGCGTATGGTGTGCCAGAGTTTGAACCAAATTTGAAGGCTGGGGGGACGTTCACTACAAAGCTCGCCGTACCGGAACATGTGAGGAAGACTGCGGGAAGTGCGGATCGGGATGGACACAGCGCTGGACAAGAGAGCAAAGGAGGAGAGGAGAACGTGAGCTGGATTATAGAGGTCAGCAGTCAGGTTATCTTTTCTACCAGTGCTGCTGTACACTATGAGGTGCTCCTTGGAAGGGATGAGAAGAGTCTACAGCTAGGATATGTCAATCCTCTTGTCGGAGGCACTCCCGCGCCAGTTCCTGGCCATATTAGCGACCATCAACAAAGTTCTGCAGCGAAGGATGGCCATCATAATGCACAACCGAAAGGGATATTCAGTAAGGCGGTGAAGCTGAAGGTTGACGATACGGCGAGTTTGTGGAACACTCCTAAAATGCCGGAATGGGATGAAGAGCATGTAGAAAAGGAGAAGCAGAAAGGGATCCCCGTGGAAAGAGCTGCCGATAGCGCAGATGATATAAATAAGTCGGATAAACATAGAGGAAAGAGACAAAAGAAAGTTCATCTTGTTGTTTTGACCCATGGGTTGCACAGTAATCTTGGTGCGGATATGTTATATATGAAAGAAAGTATTGATGCATCTGCTAGACAGGCGAGGATAGATGCTAAAGCTCGACGAGCCAAACGAAGAGAGGAGCAGAGACAGAAAGCGGGTGATGATGAAGCACGGCAAAAGGTGGACGAGGACCACAAATCAGAAGCCGATAAGGACAAATCCCCGGCAGAGAAGCTAGAGGAGGATATCGACTCAGATGATGATGAAGAGGAGGTCATAGTAAGAGGATTTTCTGGCAATGCTACGAGGACAGAACGGGGTATCAAGTATCTGGGGAAACGTCTCGCAAAATATGTACTTACGATGACATACCCGGACCAACCATATCGACCAGTCACAAAGAAGACTGCTGCCGAAGCTATATCTCATGCGATGAAGCCTAGTACTTCATCACAAGGGGGGACCGCATCAAAAGGATCACCAAGCCATAAAGATAGTACTATCCAGAAAGAACCAACCTCGGACAGCAATTCTGCTTTTAAGTTTACCAGTATAAGCTTTATTGCTCACTCTCTAGGTGGACTGGTACAAACGTATGCTGTCGCGTATATTCAGAAACACTCGCCAGAGTTCTTTGATATCATCAAACCGATAAATTTCATTGCTTTGGCATCTCCATTTCTTGGGTTGAGCAACGAAAACCCACTTTACGTCAAGTTTGCCCTCGATTTCGGTCTCGTTGGAAGAACTGGGCAGGATTTGGGCCTCACATGGCGAGCTCCAACGATTGCTAGAAGTGGATGGGGTGCTATAGTCGGTGGCATGACTGATAGTGCACACAAGAAGATTGAGGGTGAAGCACCACCTGAGTCTAAGCCGCTTCTTCGAATCCTACCGACTGGACCTGCTCATACTGTATTGAAGAAGTTTCGCAATCGAACAGTGTACTCCAACGTAGTTAACGACGGCGTCGTACCGTTACGCACAAGCTGTTTATTATTCCTTGATTGGCAGGGCCTTGGCCGCGTGGAAAAGGCCCGTCGAGAGAACGGTCTTGTAGGCACTATTACAAGCTGGGGATGGGCAGAGCTCACAGGCCAGAACACAGTATCACCAATGGGTCGCACATTCTCTGAATCCCACGACAATCCTGTTGGTAGTGACAGTGATACTCCGGGAACCAACACACCAACTCAGCACGGGCATGGAGAAGACGTTCCACAGCCGCCTCCTTATGCTACTCAGGATGATAACCGGAGTATCAGGGCCGTCCGGGAAAGATCTGGTTCTATGAGATCTGTCAATAGCGACGGTGATCCCTCACAGCCACAGCAGGAAGGTCCGTTCTCGAGTATCGTGAAATTCTTTCAACCCAATACGGGATCGAAGCCCTCTTCCAAAGTCGAAAGTCAAGGACCAAAACCAAACAAGATATACAAACGAAGCCAAACACTTCGAATAGATGACGAGTCTGGCGAATCGGTACCAAAGATTGCAAGGCAGCCTTCATCGCCTAAGAGAACGCGCGGGAAAGCAACAGCTAATCATTCCGATGACGAAAACTCAGGACATATGTCAGCACCACCAAAAACAACTTTCTTTGAGGCCGCTGGCGATCTTCTCAAGCCACCACTCGCAACAGTTGAATTTCTTATCAATCCTGAGTCACGGGCACGAACTATCTTCCACGACCGTGTCTATCATCCTTCGGATATCCCACCTCCACCACTCAAGAAACGCCCTACGACCTCTCTGCTAACTCGCCGCTCAAGTTCGAATATTGCTCACTCCTCAGGTAGCTCATCGTCTAGCGCTTTCACCCCACCTCCTCGTGCTGGAAGCAATCTTTCAACCGCAGACTACGATGACACCAGGAACACCAATCCTGAAATTGCACCCAACGAAGTCGTGGATGGTTCCGCGATGAAAGTCGAAGAAAAAATTGCACGTGCTTACCACAAGGATTTATCATGGCGAAAAGTGCTCGTGAGACTGGAACCAGATGCTCATAACAACATGATTGTGCGTCGTATGTTTGCAAATGCGTATGGCTGGCCTGTTGTGAAGCATCTCTGCGATACGCACTTCAGTGATTCGGCCGTTGCTAAAGTCCGCGATGAGGATGATAGTAACGCTGAACGTGCCAAGGGCACCGAAGAGAACCCTGATCGAGTAGGCAGAGAAACTCGGGATGATCCAATTACTACTCTAAAACGACAAGACAGAACAGACTCCGAAGTGCGAGAAGCATCAGACGATGTACCGGAGATGAATCATAGCTCTCACCCCAGAAGTCTGGGCAAAGCAATGAATAAAGCCCAAGCGAGCGGCAATGAAAGCGAAGGATGGAGCGAACGTGATTGGGTTGATAGCGCAGACGATAGTGATGATTTCGAAGATGACATGGTTCCTGGACAGAAAGCTAAAAACGATAAAGCACGAGCGTCGAGTCCGTCGGGTGCTAAGAAGGGCGGATGGAATTGGACGGAGGCTATTGCGGGGAAAGGCGCGACTAGTCCTAGAGGTACGGCGCCCAAGGAGATTGATAGTTTTCTAGGGAAGAATCAGGGGAGGGCTGGTGGGAGAGGTCCAGGAAGTCCTATCAGGCATCAGGGCGATTTGGTGGTTGGGAGTCCGGAGGAGTTTGTGCCTGAGATTGAGCGGGCTGGTGTTTCTGCGGCGAGTGGAGTGGCTGCTGGGGGTGATGGGCTTCCTGTTAGAGAGGCAAGAGATGTGGATGTAAAGACGGCTTTGAAATCGGGGGAAGTGGGAAGTAAGAGTCAGACATCTGCAGAATCAGCGTAGGATTCGGAGATCTAAATAGCGTTGCACTTTATAACATAGAAACCACATTTATCACATATCAACCTCGATCTGCTAAGGCAACGTATTACTATGAGACCCCTCTACTCCTTTTCCTCCTATCCTTATGCTCTTTCTTTGAGGGTTTGCAGGATATCTAGTTCCACACGACATCACAACCACAACTCGACTCCGCAACATCATTTGGCACATGACCGCAGGAATCGCAATATTCTGTGATCTCGAAGTATGGTGTTTGGGCGTTACACTGTAATGAGTCAGTGGATGCTGTGGGATGAGACAAAATGAAGGCGGTAGAGATAGGAGAGGACTTACGACGTGGCAGATGAGCAGCATTTTACGAGATGAGAGATCGTGGGGAGGTGATGGGTTATTGGTGGAAAACTTGGTAGTGTATTGTA
Organism: Glarea lozoyensis ATCC 20868; assembly: GCF_000409485.1. Lineage (NCBI taxonomy): Eukaryota > Fungi > Ascomycota > Leotiomycetes > Helotiales > Helotiaceae > Glarea > Glarea lozoyensis. The sequence continues at coordinate 679,587 of NW_007361003.1, read as the reverse complement.
GAAAGGGATATGGTTTGGTAGGTGGGACGATCGATTTGAGCTGTGGATGGTGGCGAGGAGAGGTATATATGCATATATATATATATGTTTTTGTGTAATGAGGGATGGTAATTCGTTGTGATTGTTAATTGAGGAATCTGATTATCATCAAGCTAAGTTTCGTGTTATGTACGATATCACAAAAGGGGGATGTAGCTATCCGGTATACAGTGACAACAAAGTAGCAAAATCCCATAAAGTAGGTCTATCAGCAGATTGGAATTAGATGCAGGTATTACAAGGTGACAACTCAAACAGCATTCGAGCACAGTGTTAGAAGATTATTTGATTACCCTTAAATATCTTTGGCTCCGTTGATGGAACAAGCTCTCATTTAAGTGTGTAAATAACCGTCATCCTTAGTTATTTGAGGCGCTGTGCTACTTTTCTGTGACCAAAGATTTATGTTTAGACATGATGAATCTCAGCGGTTGTGACTAAATAGCTCAATGTGACAATAATCCGAGACAGAATGTACGGTCAATTGAAAATTGGAGGTGATTGGCCTTGCGAAATTGATCTTTGTGCGATCAGTCCCTGAGTAACAGGGATGACAACCACAACGCTCAATCTCAACGTTGAGGTCTACCACGCTATCAGCTGGCTGTAAAAGCCTCCTGGGCGCTATCGAAGAGGACCGGGGGGTAACCTATGGTGACAAGGTCATATTCTCAATACTTCTGCCACAAAGATGCGTTAGTGTATGTGTACGTATTCCATGGGTTCTACATACCTTGAGGTATCATGAGCATCTTTCCAAATTCAAACGTTTGCTTCTCAAAAGCGATAGAGCAAAAGGAGCATTTTTGTGACTTCAACCCTCTTTAACCTTCTCGTCCATCAACCTCGCCATCTCTGTCTCTTCATCTTCTTCCTCAACCCCATTTCCACCAGCAGCCATACCCAGATTTTTGGCTTCGTCTCGAACAGCTAATCGTGTAATCATTCCACGCTCACCCCACCTCTCCATCTCCCTTCTCACGATACCCTCCAGACTACCCATCCCCACAACCAAGAATCCCAGCTCCTCTCTTTCGCAATCAAATACCTCCCACCATTCCACACCCACCAGCTTATGATCAAGATCTCTTGCCGCCAAATAGATTGCGGCTGTTGCCAGACTGCTAGGCTGATGTGTCAGATATAACATCTGAGGACTCAACAACGCCGTATTCAGGTACTCGATTGTCCTCTTTGCGACCGCCTTTCCTTTCTCTTTTGAGTTGAACACATCGAGCGTTTGGAGGTATGTAATGGCTAACGGATGTGGCAGCGATACATGGGTATTAAAGCCGATCGCGTTGAGTATTTGGCCTTCGACGTTAAGAATTCGGTCGCGGAACCTCTCATAAAGCCCTTCGGAGAGATAGTACGAGTCTGGGTCCGGCGGAGGTAGCGATTTGGAAAGAGGGAGAGACGGGCAGGCCAGGAGGTAGGTATATACGTTCGCTATACTCCGTGTAGAGCGAGGAGAGGCCGATATTTTGGCTGTGAGGTAGATAGTTGCTGCTGAGACGTCCTAGGTTGGTTAGCCTTGTATGAATATGTGAGAGAAGCTAGCCTACACTAAATTCATGAGCCAAAAGGTCATCTACGCCCCAGTATCTAAATAGGAGAACATTGGCTTGTGCGGTGATGTCTTGGGGAAGACGTAGGAGAATGCCTGCGGCTTGGGTAAGTCGCGCTGTGTAGAAACGAATGCTATCTTGCAGCTCAATGGGAAGAGCTTTGAAAGAAACTTTCTTGTATAGCTGATCAGCAGTCGCAAGTGGATTGGATAAGTGCGACATCTCCCAGTTGTTTGCGTCAATACTTCACAGGCAGTCGTTGTCGTTCAGAGTTACACTTTTCTGTACATTGCGGCCCGTGCCGAAGCTTAGGTACCTTTCAGCCTTACGGCAACGGTTCCCCCTTTCCGATCGCGTACAACTCTTATAGCGTGCCTTGGTTGAAAGTCATCGTCTAAGGAGTTAACTTTGTGATTCTTTCTTGAATTTCTTCACAGCGCCTTCATTAGAAGATACAAATCGTTTAGTATGTCTTCTAAACTCACAAGACTACCGACGTTGGTCTTAAAAAATAGAATAACCTTACTTCTTTTTGGCGGTGGTTTTAGGCGCGCAATAGCTACTATCGCCAATACCACCTTATAAAAAGATATCCATCTGGCATCAAATCTCATTTTATAATCATACAAGTGACATCGCTACCAGCGAAATATCAAACTGCTTATTCGAGCAGACATCCATAAACTCCCCTTAATGCTTATTACAATGGCCGAAACCCTTTCAATATCGTCGCTCATCTCTTCTCCTATCTCCTCCTCTGTAACCGTCATACCGATCCGGAGCTCGATGAAGTCCTCGCCCATCTCTATTTCCTCCTCTTCCACCACCACGATACCCGCCACCTCTTGAGCTTGGATGTCCTGGAGGAGGCCGTATGCCGGGGAATATCTCTGGCCCGCGATCTACTAGTACATCACCGTCCTCAAAAGTATATCTGTTGATTTCGCCACTCACCCGCTGGCCTTGCGCTGCCTTCGAAGTGGCAAAGTCAATATTGTCAAGTCGCTTATCAGCAATTTCTTTGGCCACGGGCTGCCAATACAAAGCTGGTTTCGCGGTTGTGCATTTGAATAGCTGATCGAGAGTTGCAAAATTGGTTGCAGCCCTTGCACCTTTGAATTTGTCCGATCGAGGTCCCAATGGGGCACCTTCAATACCCCTCGGTTGTGTGGGAATGGTAGGCGTTGGTACTGAGATGGATGGCTGTCGCGGAGTAACTTGTGGTCTATTAAAGTTCGCTGACTCTTGTAATGAAGCGGTCACATTTCGGTCTTCATCCACATCATAGTTGACTTCCCACCTCTTGCTCGCGGGGCGCCCGCCACCTTGAGTCGAAAGTTCCTCTTGGATCCAGGTTTCCACCCTATCCACCGGTACAAAATCAGCCCACAAAGGCTTCCTGGTTGTTTCCTCTGGCCATTTGCGACCGTGAATTGCTGAGCGCACCCGAGAGGCGGCAGATATACTGGTAAAGGATATAAATGCATGTGTTCGAATCGAATCGACATAGAATCTGGTAATCACATCTAGATCGGGATCTTGACCGGGTGCTGTAGCGAGATCTGCGAGGTAAGCTTTGAGCTGGCTCTCGTTAAGAGGCCGCATGAAGTCCCTAATGTATAAGGATGCGGTCGCAGGATGAATAGCGGGATCAATTATACGATCTGGTTCGGTATCCATCATGTCCGGTATATCGCGCGAAACGGATTTGTCTACAGATAACCTTCTCTGGTGTGACGTGAATATCTCCTTGTATTTCGATGATTTCGGCCGTGAAGGAGAATCCATGATAGGATCGCTATCTCTTTTTGTTTGGTCTTCCGTGTCGATGACCATCTTGTCACCAGCTGGCAGATTAAGGTTCGAGGCAGGTGGACTTTGATATTTCAATTTGTCCGGCGCGGACCCAGGCGAAGTATCAGCCAACGCCATTTCACCTTCGCCAATTTTTTCCTCTGGGTCGATAGTGTTATTGTTTTGAGTTAGAGGCTCAGCGAGTTCAAGCAAACTATTATCCACGCCATCCATATCCACATCCTGTCGAGCTCGTTTGCGCGCCGACTCGGTACCAGCCGGTGGTGGGCTTTGCGATCTCCTCTTGCGCTTCTGTCCATCATCTCGCGCTTCTTGGGGCTCGACGGATGGTAAGGTCGACTGATGGGTTTGTGGAATTTGGACGGGCTGTTCGATTGTAGCGGAAGGCTCCGTTGATGTTTCTGGCGCTTTCGAAGTAATATGCGGCTCAACACTGGCGCTTTCCTGGATACTATCGCTGATCTCAAGAGGCTGCTGAGAAGTTTCCCCCTGAGTCGACCCATCTTGTACCGTTTCTGCGCCTAAATCTGCCGATGGCAACACAGGTGATACCGTGTCAGGGGACGTTGCAGAGCTAGCATCTTGCTTCGCGCCATCTCCTTGTACCGTTGTTTCACTTTCCTCTCCATCTTCATTTTCCGCTGAAGCCAGTCGCGCAACGAGAGCAGGTTTGAGACCCGTTTGAGCAAGACCTCTCTTCTTCAACTCTGCTTTTAGGTCAACGACCTTGAGTTTAGTCCAATCAGTCATGGCGATCTGTGGTTTAGCAAAGAAGCATTGAAAAAAATCCGTGAAAAATAGTAGAAATGCTGAAGTGAAGGTTTTTGTTGTTTGCTTTGTTCCCAATCCACATATTTCTTCCCACGCGTCACATTGCAGGGCGGTGAATGTATTTTGAGGCAGAAAAAGTACCCGCATGAAAAATGTCCGGCATGGCCCACAAGTCGTGTGCAGACAACCCCTCTAGAATTACAGGCCCGATGTTTGCAAGAATTTTCAGCACAGCTCGGGGATTTCTTTCTACTACACCAGAAAGTGAGAAAGAAGAGCCTCAGCTAGCCTCAAGAATTAACACCTCGAGTAAGTGGCTTGGCAGGCCCAGTCGGTTGGAAAATGCTGATGAAATAGTGGTTGCAACAAGACGGCGTGGTGAGCTACCACCCTTAGGGGAGTCTGCAACGCAGCACGATGGTTCAATCAGTACACCAAGAACGCGAAAAAGGAGATCGATGGAGATAACCAGCCCTGTTGTCGCCGAGGAAGATAATGATGAGCCCCCAGAAGTAGTCTCAAGTACAGCAAAGCGAAGAAGAACGGGCAAGTCGATAGGAACACCCGTAAAGAAGCTTGAAATCAGAACGAAAGATACTCGGCCCGTTGTAGAAATACCATTTATGGACCCAATTCCAGTATCTGAGTTAAGTACGCCGACTGCAGAGGCGGTGAAGATCGTTGTACCGAATGAGGAGTCTGAAATGGAGGAGGATGCTGGAGAAGTCAATACTGCAAATGCTTCTATATCAATGTCGTTTGAGGTACCTGTATCACAACTAGATATACAGACTACGCCGAAGAGCGGCAGTCCGCAACCATCCGATTTGAGAGAACAGCCGACCCCATCAAAAACCCAACCACCAGTTCCCATTCCAGCAAACACACCGTTTGATACGCCTGGTTTGTTACCGGAGGAATTCCTGCAAGATGATGAGGACGATGAAGAGGAGGAGGTAGAAATGAAGGCTCTGCAACTGTCAAGTGTCCCTGTCAAAGCGAAAAAGACTACATTTGCGGATCTAGCACCAATACCCAAAGATCGCCGAATCGGCTCCACAACATATAAGGTTACGAAAGTCAGGAATTCTAATCTAGCACCACCATCATTAACGCAAGCCCGGAAAACAAAAGAAGCTTGGCTTCAAGGTCGTGCGGGAACTAAATTCGGCACCAATAGGAAACCTTTCTCCAAGGGCTTTTTTGTTTCAAAGAAATGAATCATGAATAAGGACTTGCTGGCATTTGTTTACGTTCTAAGATACCCCGAGCCGGCTTACTCTCACGCATAACCATTGTCTGGACTTGTTCTATTTGTACAAGTCTACGTTATGAACACTTCATCAGCAAGACTGTCAAGAAGTTGCGCTCTGCTCGTGTCACATAACAGTCACGTAACACACCCGAGATGTAGCTTGCAAATGAAGGGAAGAGCGAGAATCACACTGCTTGCGGTTGAGGGCTAAAATGTCGAAATTCAGAAGCAGGCTACAAGCAGCTAACATGATCTCCCACCGTTTCTGCAGCTTGGAAACAAAGTATCACAATTTGGATGAGATGCGGGAGGGAGGCGCGGAGAAGGAATTCGTTACATACGCGAATCACATATAGTTCGTTCTGGAAGCATCAGCCTCACGTCTGACGGGAGCTATAAATGAAGCTCTAGAACATGATTCCATGGGAAACATTGATATGAAGAATTATGATACCAATTCCACATTCAGATATAGTACAAATTCATCTCGAGACAACTAGGAGATGGATTTAGAGTTCATCCTTTTCCTCATCTCATGAACAATAACCTTGAGTCCCTTCTGTCTCTCGCCCCTAGTGCTGCTGAGGAACAAACACGCGACTGGCCAAGCCTGATTCAGTTAGCAGCTAACTTAATACCTTTGAGGACTCTCGACTTCGCATTGGTGAAAGAGAAAAATCATTGCTTACATGGATTCCTCCCTCCTCTTCAACACTATCCACTGGTAACTTAGCTTCCTCCCATAACTTAATCAATGATCGTGTCTCATATGCGAAGACCTCTTCAGCCCCATACATGACGAAAAACCCTTTCGATGGGCACGCCTTCCGCCACCATGATGCAGCTTTGCAATTTCCCGGTGAAATGATGGGATCGTTAACTGAGATTTTACTTCCCGCATAGTCAGATCCGTATTGATGGAGGTTTGCAGCATTTAGATAGTCGCTAGGCGTGTCTTTGTCGTGTGGGGATTGAAGCGTGACCCACGGCGAGATCAAGACTGCCATCTCTGGCAATATTGGAGGCTTCTTTTCGCCATTCGTGAGATTGGAGCTTATTCGCTTTTGAAATAGTTCCCCGGCCAGGGACTCAGCATTGCCGATGCTGGATATTGTGGCAAGATGGAGGAGAAGACTAAGGATGAGTGTACCACCAGCAGAGTCCCCGCCGACGCATATCTTTGAGCTATCTTTTGTGATTGAGAGCACGTGCTTGTATCCTGAAACTACTTCTCGAAGTTGTACCGGATATGATTCATCTGGTACAAGCGTATATTCTAACGCGAAAATAGCTGGATTTTTGAAGCCGCCCGTAGTTTGAAGAAGCTCAAGCCACGCCATGAGAAACTCCAGATAGAAGTAACTCGACCCCATAGAGAACCCACCTCCATGGGCGTAATACACTACAATATCCGGCTCCTTGGTTTCGTCGTTGATAATCCAAATGCCAGTGAAGTCGGGTCTCTTTACTTCATGCCAATGGACTGGGGAACGAATGTATCCATGTCGGAGCATCCGGAATCTCAAGAATGGAAGTGAGACGAATTTGGAGAAAAATACCCTTCCAATTTTCGCTGGAATATTGGCGAAAGCATATCTGACGCATCTAATTACGACATCCTCGAACCACGATGCTTGCTGCACAAACGGTGATCGATGCTGCTGGTTGAGATAGATATGGTCATATAGAAATCCGTAAGGCAATTTTATTACTACCAATCATTAGTTACTTTGGATTTCGTGGGGAAACATGAGTGTAGTAGTTAGGGATGAAAAATGCATGGTCTTACGTAGAAATGGAAGTGCTTGTATTCCACAGAATAGGGTAGGAAAAAATCCGACATGCCAAATCAAATGGGGAGCAAGGAAAACCAGAAAAACGATGCAGTCCAGCCAGGAAACTTGTCCGAGTATCATGTTCAATCGAAAGTGATAAATAGAAAGGAAATTATAGTATCGTGTACCACGATCTAGCTATTCATATGGCGGCGTACGGGACAGTCGCAAATGAATGATGACATTAGTACAAGCCGCAGGTCCTAGGTAATGAAAGTGCCTAGCCACATTCGATAGAGCATCCTTGTTGAAAATGTGCTTTTATGAATATAAATCAAGACTCATACAGCAACTTCAATTAACGAAATACTCATGGAACTGAGATGGATTTAGTATTCCTAGACCCTGATCTACCTAACTTTGTTGAAGTTGTAGAAGTGATAAACTCAATGGTGGATGAGCGCTCACGTGCTTCAGTTTGACGCTAGCGCGATAAGTGGGACCAGGTTGGGAAGATTGATCAGACTCAGACTCAATTCAAAATTGAATTGCGAAGCTCTGAATTCCGCCAATATGGACCTGCGCGGTTCTCTACATCTACACTGCTAATTTTTCTGTTCCTTTAACTTCCAAGGCAGGATGCCACAACTTCCGATTCAAGCTTTCTTGTAAAATACGTTTGCCCGCATCGTCATGTCAAATTCCACAGCCACGGCTGCTCAGCTGGAGCTGATCAGGTACGCTGGACGGGTCGCAAATGGCATATCTCTGCTAATTCGAATGTAGTTCTTTGACTCTAGACGAAATACCCATCAAACTCCGTTGCGCAATTTGTAGCAAGCTCGCACTTAACGCGTTCCGATTACCATGTTGCGACCAAATTATATGCGAGAGCTGTATGTGATGTTGATATGAGAAACTCAAACTTTGGGTCTGACTATTGAAATCAGGCCAATCTACTTTGCCACCTTCTTGTCCTGTATGCGAGCACACTCCAGTTTCTGCAGAAGACTGTAAACCAAACAAAGCTCTCCGAACCACAATCAAAGCTTTCCTCCGTACGGAAGAGAAGAAACGCGAAGCTCTACGACAAAAAGAAGTGAAAGATACTCCTCCTGCGACTCCCCTCGAAGTAGAACCCCGACCACTAGAGCCAACTGCAGCGGCAGAGCCCACACCTGCTGCCGAAAGCGTCGCAAACGCAAATAATGAGCCATTACCTCCAGTGGAAACCAGCGAGACCGAACGCGCACAGGATCAGCCTCCATCAGATGGTGAAAATGGAGCACAGCAAGATCAGGCTGAGGAGGATGTTCCACATCAGTCAATAGAGGTTTGTTAACTGCGCTGAACTCATTGGAACTACTGCTGACGACGGGAAGGAAATCGCACCAGGTCAGGAGTCTACTCAAGAAGAAGGTGTCACAAACGTCGAAGATGTTGTGGAAGATAACCAGAAAGATGGGGACGATGGACCTGATGGTGAAGGTAAACCTAATGCTATGGCTGGATTTGGATTCGATGGCTCTGCCATGGGCGGCTTTCCTATGGGATTTGGGGGCGATATGAACCCAATGCAGCAACAAATGATGATGATGATGCAGAATGGCATGGCACCAGCAGGCTTTGGTAATTTTCCAATGATGGGTAAGCAGTTTACTCTACGCGTTCATAATTGTAAGCTCATTATCATAATAGGGATGCCGGGTATGAATATGGATCCAATGGCCATGCAAAACATGTTCATGAATGGTGGATTTGGTGCGGCTGGCATGGGCATGGGTGGTATGCCCATGGGAATGGGAATGGGAGGCTTCGATGGTGGAATGGGCGCAGGATTCAATAATGGCTGGAATGGCCAACAATCTTGGAATAACGATAATTTCAATCCAAATGCACAAGGAATGGGTCAAGGTGATTATGGAGCAAATAACTTCGGAAACCCTTCCCACTCTAATGGCTTTAATCAAGGTAATGGCTATGGCCGTGGAAACCAGTACAATGACTACCAGAACAACTTCGGTTCCCAAGGGTTCCGTGGACGAGGGAGAGGCCGTGGAGGTGCTTACAGTAGTCGAGGGGGTCACGCCTATGGCTCGAATGACGCTTCTCAGCAATTCCCCTACCAGAATGGGCCTGGCCAGCAGCAAAATGGATTGCTTGGTGAATCATCGACAATCCCTACTGGCCCGAAGGCTGATGTTGCTCCCAATCCAGACGGGACTGATGAGTTTGGGCGAGAAATTCGCTCTAAGCCCGAGGAGCAGGACCCTGTTGCGGATAATTCTGTTGAGGATGCTACAACCGAAGTCGCAAACCCTTCGACTTCTCTAGAAAATGGAGCAAAATATGATCTTACTGGAGATACAGAGGCAGAAAGCATTGGTAACGATGGAAGCATAATGCCAATTCAGACTTTTGAGGAAGCCCAAGCTGCCAACTTTCAAACCCCTGACTCGCATGTATACGATGAATCTTATAATGGAGGAAATGGCTTTGGACCAACCCGAGGCGGGTTCCAGCACAATAATCATTTCCGTGGTCGCGGAGGATTTGGTGCCATGCAGCCTCCTGTCAAGCCAGTTGATGTGCCAATCAATGCTCCAAAAGGTCCCAAGGCCATGCGTGAGGGTTTGCCAAATACTAGTCTTTCTAATCTTAGAGGTCGAGGATTCTCAAACATTGGCCGTCCCGGAAGCTCAAGATTAGAAATGAGTGCCAGTGCAAGTGTAGCCCCAGAAATTTCTGATAAAGATAATCAAGTCCAGGAACGGAGCAGATCACCGTCAAGGGAACGTTCAAAATCACGGGATAGGAAACGTAGCAGAAGTAGAAGTAGGGACAGACGTCACAGGCATCGACACCGATCAGGTTCTCGTTCGGAAGACGAAAAAGAAACAGAAAGGCGAAGAGAACGCCGGCGCGAACGACGTCGCCAGAGGGATCAAGAAGACGGCGATCGAGACAGGGAAGCTGGGGATGATATTGGCGATGATGACAATGTCATACCCCATGACGACCGATCAAGGTCAGCGTCCCCATCCGAGTCGAGAAGATCAGGGCATCGAAGTCGACGTGACAAGGAAAAGCACAGAGATCGGGAAAGCGATAAGGAGTATAAATCTTCTTCGCATAAGCACCGATCCAGTCGACGGTCCCATCGTGACGATCGCTCTCGAAGCCGTGACCGGGAGAGAGATCGCGAACACCGCCACCGTCATAGTCGACACGGCTCTGAGGATCTTGTTAGGAGTGAGAAAGTAAAGGAAGTTCAAAAAGACGCCAATACTGCTCCTGTAATACAAGAAAAAGGGTTTAGACGACCATCCCTTATTTCAAATGGTGCCAATGGCATCGAAATCAAAGGCGCTAGTTCTCGCAACAAAATCGCTGTAGAGGAGATAAAAATCCCCACTGGTCCACGTAAAGATCGTATTGCGTCTGCAACTAAAGAGAGTCATAAATCTTCTTTTAGCCGCCACCGACAAGAGGACGATAGCTCTCATCGCTCCTCTCGGCACCGCGATTCTGAAAGATCATCTAACCGCGACAAAGATCGTGAACGAGAGCGTGAAAAAGCTCGAGGCAGCGAAAGCTCTAAAGTTGTAGAGTCAGCACAAGATCCTCATACGATTGAAAGAGAAGCACGCAACCGAGAAAGACTCTTGAAAGAGGCTCAGCGAATAGCCGGGCTTTCGGGTGGTATGGCTCGCAAGCGAAGCCATATCGAAGAAGAGGAGCAAAGCAGTAGTCGAAGCGGCAGGAAAAAGAGCCGTCGAAGCGGAACTCTTCACGGCGAGGACGAGGAGTCCAGACTAGCTCGTATGGAAGCTGAACGAGAAAGCGCAAGATGGGATTAAATTTTGTTAAGTACCTTTCGGGATCTGAAGTGAGCGTCTCAACCAGCAGTACTGCTATGAATGTAATTACAGTGGGCGTTTGTTCGTCAAGCGTCTTCATCTCAAACGATTTGAACTTGACTTTGGGATAGCATAGGGCTTAAGGAAAAGCGGACAACTTTGTACAGTACTTCGAGTATACCTACTTGGGTTTAGCAAAATTGCTGGAGCGCACTTGTCGCTTGCAAATGGTAATGGAACCTAATTTCTGCTTAATACGCCCACCCTATACTGGTGTATATGATCTTCCTATTACATTGATTAAGTTTCAGCCAGCCGTGGTCACAAAGTGCGGTCAATGCGATATATAGAAATTAAGCTAATTATTTTTCAAGTCCAGTAACAAATCAGCACAAACTCTCCTTTCGGAGGCAGTCTAGTGGTCTAGATTCTAGAATGATCTTCTATCATAAGAGCAAACACTTGTTTCTCACGTGCAATCAATGTTCGAAATTTCAACTTTCCTCCCCCTGATCCCCGCAATCTCCTCTTCTATCAACTCAATATCAAAATACTTCCTCAACGCCTCAACTCTCTCCCTTTCACTCTTGCATTCGAAAATAACTCTCGTCTTCCCACCATCATTCTGCTTCACTAGATTATTCACCAACATAACTTTCCCTCCAATCTTGGCCGCGCCTGTGTCGACAGGAGGTGGGCCTTCCATCAAGAACCGCACTATCAGAACGGTGGAAGTCTGGAAATTCGATTCGTGCGGTGAGGTTGAGGTCCACCAGTTCATGATCCGGAAATCTGGGGGGTAGAACTCGTATTCTGGGAAACAGAAGAAGGCGTTCCATGGTTGGGTTGGCGAGTTTCGGTATTCGTAGACGTAGTATTTTAGTTGTTTCTTTGGCGTAGATGACGATGAAGTGGCAATGCCGTATTGAGGTGATATCGAAGCGTCTGGTAGTGCGGCATTCCAGAGTTCATTGGGGATTGGCTTGTGAATAAGACGGATTTCTTGAGTTCCCAGGTTAGTGAAGATGGGAGGGTCGGATGTGTAGGTCAATGGAAGAGGAAGTGTTGGACCGTCTCCTCCGAATGCTACGTCACACATGTATTGTCCTCCATCTGGGAGTGTTACGATGTTGACGATATGTACCCTAAAATGGAGTCAGCTGACATGTCTCCTATCAACTCATGTATGAAGATATCATTTTACTACTTACCAACCACTATAAACCCCACCAGGAACTCCTCCACTCCTAGGTCTCATTCTCACACCTCTCAACTCCACTCTCCATCCTAGACTCCTCAGCACACAATTGTAAAACAAACTGTTTTCCATACAGTAGCCTCCTCTTCCTCTCGCGTCGCCAACTATCTTTTGCCAGAGAACCTGTGGATCTATACTTATGGAATGATGCGAAGAGTAATGGATGGTCAGATTCTCATATGGGATGCGAGCGATTTGATGGACATGTAAAGCTTTGAGGTAGTCAAGATCTAGCTTTGGAGCAGAGTTGTGGTGGAAACAGGTTGGAAGTGCGATGTAGGTCTCATACTGCGCTAGTTGAGTAGATGTAAATGTTGAAGTTGCCATTTCGAATAGCGACCCCTTGATTCAACACTTCTCCTGGGTGGGATCTACTTTGAAAATGACGAGATTGCAGATCAAATGTGATGTGGAACTCAATCTCCTAGCAATATCAGAATTTATAAACAATTCCAAGCGTGAGTCACATAAAAATTCGTACTCGTATGGACCTTTCTATACTGACATGGCTTACACCGTCGAGAACAATGAGTCGTCTCACTTCCAAGAGTGGGGCGACGGTAGGATTGAAGATATTACTTTAGGCGAGTTAATAGCGTCCGCTTTTCCGAGTTGTTCCGGACAACCTAGGAACCAGAAGTCTGACTAACAGAAAGAAACTTTGCATACAAGGGAGATGATGCCATTGATGCATGAATGGCAGACGAATATATTCTTTATTGACAGGGGATTGATATGGCTCAACGACAACCGGACTTGCTCATATTTGGTTGACTTGATCTGACACTGCGCTTGGAATTTGGAAATTTGACAGCTTCAAGATTGTGAAGTGATACTAAAGGGGAGCTGGCCATGTAATTCAGCACGCTCGTTGTTCCCTCGTAGATGAGATAATCCGAATATCAGGCAATCAGATTTTCATCCCTACTCCGCTGAGCTAACATCAGTGTTAGGTACAGATATGGCCTCGCCAAACTCCTTGTCGACGATCAGTACTGGTTCATATCCATCGACTGCCTTTACATATCTTCCATAAGCTGTGTCGCTATCTAGAAAAGAATACCACTGCTCTGTAGTACCAACTGTTCCTTTGGCTGGGTCGATTGCGCCGGCAAATTGATAGTATGTGTTGTTCCAGAAATACACGCTGTCACCGGCTTGTCGAGTGGTGAGAATTGAGGGGAAGATTTGCGACACGGATTTGGTCAAGTATGGAAGGATTGGAATCGTCGTTTCCACTGACGAGCGATCAATGCTTGCTATCAAGGTCTGGTTCTTCACCTGAGGGTTGATAGGGACGAGGTTGTCTGATGTAAAGTGGATAGGCCAGTAGTACGAATTTGTTATTGGCAATGGCAAAAGACCCCCGGATGAAGTATATCTTGCTGAACCGCGAGTGATTTGTGTCAATGTTTTGTTGTAACCCAGATTGGTGTAATCCTCAACATTCGTGTAGGATAAGTCCTGTGCCCACGTGAGGCTTCGAGTGCCAGACGAAGTGGTAATGCGAGCTGTGTGTGACAGCTTTCGGCTGGCTGTTAGCTTGAGATACATACTTGTGTTCGTACCAGCTGAGGAGGTTATCTTTGGGGTAAGTTTGAAGTCTGGACGCGGTACTGAGGATTGAATGGACTTGAAAACTTTCGTCAGTCCAAATATACCCCATAATTCGTTCAGAATGCTGTTCACTTACACTTCCTTTGGTTTGCTTGCCTTGGGGATCAGTCCACACAAATACGCTTGCAGACACCCACCAGTTGGAATTAATTGATCCAAATGTGTTTTTCGAGTCATACCCGACGACCTTGAGTTCGAAGGTATGTGCTTTTCCATCGCACAAGAGTCCAAGCCATGGACTAATGTCAATTTCAAAGCTTGGAATATCAAAGGCGTCGATTCCAACAATCGGTACCCACAGTCCAGGGCTGATACCTCCTGTGAACACAATTGGAAAAGGCCAGCTTACTCCTGCTAGATTTCCATCGATCAACAATTGAACCTCTCTGAAAGGGCTGTAGCCGTAGAGCACTGAATTGTTAAAGGTATTGAGGTATTCTGATTCGACATTTCTGAACCAAAACTCCTCGGCACCATTTCCTGACGCCAGAATACTAACCACAGCTCTTTCAGTATTCCTTGGGAGGGTGATTTGACTGGTAGCGTTTCCGTCAGGAAGAGAAAATACTGATATTCTGTTCTGGGCAGATGACTGGGAAGATATCGGCAGTATCTTGTTGGCAGGCGTCAATGTTTTATGATCATCGTAGTACAAGGCTGTTAGCGTCACGTTCCAAGCGCCAGTAAAAGTTGAGTCATAAATGTTGTCCATCGTCATTATGACCTTTTGCTCCGATCGAAGTATTGGATCAAATATTGTCACATCCTTTTGGTAGTTCGAGAATATCCCCGTACGGACAGGCATAGCGGTCGTTAAGCGCCACAGTTCAACGTCGCCGAAGTAAATCAGTCCAAGCCTGTCATAATTGATGCCGTAGGAAGTGATAGAGAGGTTGAAGATTGTGGTCGTAAACTTGCAGTTTGCAGGGGGAGAGTATGATCCTAAGCTCAATTGTTAGCTATGAGTGACGCTCTTGGAGACCAGTAGCTACCCACCAACATATGGAGTGCCGTAACTAGCTGCGAATTCATGTTGTATCACAACTTTCTTGCAAGCTGCACCGTCATAAGTCTTTCTCAAGGGTGCTTCCACTTGGAATATTTCCAATAACGGCGTTGCCCCACTCTGTACTGCCCTTTCCCCAGCTAAAGTGCCATCAGAAAGAGAGTGGCATCCTCGAAGAAAATGCAGGGCAGCCAACAATACAAATCCAGAATACATGATTGCTAGTAATGTTGTTCTGTCTTGCATTCAATCCAGATAGTGGAAGAGGCGCTTTCTATGATTTTGAGTTTCTGGATACCCCTGCATGCCAGGCTTTTCTTGGGACGAAAGAAGCGCCATAGTGTAACGTTGTGACTCTTATCAGGTACGGTTCCTGATGATCTATGTCTTTCGAGCGGGGTATCTTTGAGTCGATGATCGGATGAATTCAAAGGGAAGGTGGATGGATGGAAGATGCAGGCCAAGTCTCGTTGATTGTAGATCTGGCTCGCGTTATCCCGGCAACAGCAGCTACTTTGCTAGATAGGGAGACTCTTCTCCTCATGAACGTCAAGATACTCCTGCTGTAAAAAGAGAAGAGGAATTGGACCACTTCAATGAATAAAAGAGATATATTCCCGCCATGAGCAGCTGGAGCTTTGTGGTTGTGAAAGTGGCGGAACGGTGTGGCTTGTTCGACCCCTGAATTCCAATTTCGGTTGGCTTAAGCGACCTCGGGACTTGATGAAATTCTTGGGTAACTGCCACAACAATTCACAAGGTTTTGTTACTAAAAAGCATATCATTGCGACCTGCGGTATGAGTTTCAAGCACCTAGTAGCCCACTCTACGATCACGCTAACTAGCGTTCCTTATTTGCGTAAACGTCAATTGACCGCGGGCAACGGGCAACGAAGTGCAAAGAAGACAACTCGGAGCAGAAGGGAGCGAGGTTGAAATTGACAAGGCAAGCAGCATACTGCAGAAGACGTCGACCTTGCCTTGTTGGATTGTTTTTAATACAACTCATACCAGAACTCTACTAAAAGCTCATGTTAAGACCTTCACTGCGATCGGCGCATGAAGTTAAAGGAAGGTTGCAACTAAACACCTTGCAGTCCGAAGGGTGTGACCATCATCCAGGAAAATATGAATAGCCAACGCTGTCAAGCATTTCCTCCAAATGCAAGCTATGTGCCCAGAGTATTAAGCAATGACCCGAGAAGTCTTGAGAACATGAGGAGCTTCCAGACCCTGCACTAGTGAGTATTTCCTTGAATTTATCCTCATTACGAACTGTGCCACAATCCACTTCTTGATAAGTATCTCCCCACTTCTCAAAAAGAATTCATCCCATTCTTGTACTGCTTTTCTTACGTGGATTCCCATATACTTGCGCCCAAATGACAAAGGCGTCTGCAAAATGCTGTGTAAGAGCCATTCCTAGTATTTTCGAATCTGAGGATTTTCTCCTCAGACTTCAAGAAAAATTTAAAAACAAAAGGGGGGAGTTGCTAGCCTTGATCATGGCATGACGAGCTACCACATTTATCAGACGGCGATACCTCGAACAGCCTTACCAGCTACATACCTCTCATTAAGATAATCTATAAACACGTCTTAATGGACAAGTGGTAAGGTTAAGGAGTTTCAACTTATGTGAACTGGCTAGGCGATTTAAGTAACGAGGATCGGGTGACAGAAGGTGCAAAGACAGTCAGTCGACTCAATTTATACAGAATTTTTGATTAACGAAACTCCACTGTGCTCCTGGTTGCAACTGAGTTGTGGCTCTTCAATTTTTTCGGACCCGAATCACGAGAATCTGGTTGATCTCACAAGGTTGATAAATCCATTTTTGAATGGGCAACCATGTCGCATCTTCAAACAAAAATCTGCTTAAGAGCCAACTTCAAAACTCGCAATCGGTAATAGCAGCTCATCTTGAAGTGTCTATTGCTTCAATATGTCCACGACCATAGGACATCGACGTTGGTTGTGGGGTCAACGGCGGACCCACTTTTGTGTTTCCACATCTCTTGCGCGTTGCGACGATATATTCACATTCAGCCGTGGTCACAACATATGCCGTCTACAGCATTGGATGGCAATAACTGTTGGGTGCTCGATATGTCTCGCTGGTCATTGAATCCCAGACGAAACTACCGCATCATAGAGTTTGTTGACAGACCAGTATTGCCGGCTCCGGCGCGGACGTCATGTGAGCTTCCGCTCAAAATTTTATTTAGAATTACAGATACTAAGACACTTGCTACAGCTCTTTAGCTTACTGTATTATTCTATAGGGAACTTCTATTTTTCTGCAAGTGGCACACGAAAGACTTCTTTAAGATGCATCATCCATCTGGCTCTGTCCAAGGTACACCAAGAAAGAACGGCCAAAGTACCAGCAAGTTCGCCTTAGACCGCAGAACAGTCGCATTCGGTGTTTCTTCTAGATTCATGCCAAAGGGCGAGGTTAACTGAGATACTTCTACTCCTCAGATTTATAGTATTCGAAATCTTCAAGGTCGCAAAGCCGAACAGTCTTAAAACAAGCTAACCGCCATTAATTAGCGTGCTAAACTCACATGATCAGAGAGACTGCAAATGTCACATATAATTGCTAACAAGTCGAACGGTATCTTCGTTGCCTAGTCCTGAAATAAATCTTGGCCATCAACTTTCGTTCATAACGGTCGATGCCTCGAGATTCCTCCCTAGGCGGAGTACGCATGACACGAGAAAATCTCGAGCTTTCTTCGATGCTATCGTCCTCTAATAATCCTTAAACACGCATTCGAGCCTTATTATGTGGTCATCTTCGATCAGATCCCAGAAAACAGGATGCTTAATGCCGGATCGTGCGGTTGAGGCGCTTATTCTTTCATATCTGCACTACCTCAGGTACTAAGATCACACTGTGAGTCGTCTCTGAGTCCTCCTCAATCCTCGAGAACAAACGCTGAGCCTTTCGACGCCAGATAACCGCAGACACGCAAGTGCGGCAACTTCATCCGAGATGCGCTTTACGCCTCTCGAGCCCAGGGATCCTTCGGGATTTGGACAGCCTCAGCCTTTTCAGAAACTCTGCTTCACCATTAAACTTTAGCAGTACGACGTTATCTTTGGAAATCAACATCTGTCTTCCAGGGTGCCTCTTCTGTGATGCAATGTGGTGCAAAGCGGCTATCTGTTGGGAGTCGGGACCAGACGTTTATGCAACGGATGTTTAAATGAACCTCGGTTTTTATCAGATGAAACTGCAGCGCAACCAATCTTATCTCTCAATTCGACTGTACTCAGGTGTTCTTTACGCGGCCTTTCTCCGTAAGATTTTCAAGGTTTGGATAAGAGCGTGGGCAAACGCGTCGATTTGAGCAGGGGTCACACTTTTCACCCATGACCCCTCATCAGACTCGGAAATATCGAATGAATTATACGAGTGAGGCGGGCATGTCGGGGGCCATCACACTTATCTAAGCTTTACAGCTCCCTTCATCTTGTCTACTCTTAGGGTTGAGTTTTGCATTAGCTGCTCCTCCCCAAAGGATATTCGACACGAGAGCAACGTCTTAGCCGGCTCCAAGATTTGTGATGGAAAATGTAGGTTTTACAAGATGTTCTTCCTCTCATGGAAGAAAGATTGGTCAATCTTAGCACAGCTTTACTCACCTTCCATTGTTCCGATCATCCTTTTTTTTTACTTGGTGGATTTCGGTTAAGCGAGAAGTGCTGAGGGAATCCAAGGCAAAATCGGAAGCCGAATAGGAACATGCCTTTCCTCTCTTCGACACGTCTGGTGCCATGTGTCACTACCAACATTACTGCGCCGTCTCAATGTACCATTCAACTAAATTCAACTTCCGAATTGTGACCTCTACCGCCTCTTATGGCGCCTCATGAAGAGCCTCACCGTCACGCTTTCGTTCCAACAAACCCTGACGGATTGGGGCACTATTCTAGAATCTTTAACATCAAGTCACAATATTCTTCACTTGCAGATTCAGGTTGCCCGGATTTTCGGCTTTCCGTAGAGCTAGCCGTCAATCAATCCAACGAACTCAGCGTCCATTGAAGTGTTCCATTGGCTTCGCTGCGCACTTCAAGTCTGTCCTGCAAGATTAAGTGAGTACTTTGCTTCTACAAGATCGCCTACATGCAAATGCATGTTTACGAGCCTTGCTGCGGATGTTCTGGAAGATTTAAATTGTGCTTCAATCTTCATATATCTGGCTAGGTATCCGCAATTTGCCACTTCGCAGGGCTGACATCTTGTTAATCAGGAACAAGTCTGAAATGAGCTTGTACAACGACTCAATTGTCATTGAATCGTTGAGTTATTATTTATTTAAAGATCAAGAAATCTGCCATTCTACAGCTCGGTCACTTCCAGTCTACAGCATGGCAGGCTCACAAGCAAGAAACGACCGCGTACCATGTGGTGGCTGCAACCAGGTCTTCAACCGCCGGGCAGACATGGAGCGACATCACGAATTGAAACACAAAGGGAAAAGATATTATTGTGAAATTGGGAACTGCGACTACAGTGCCGGGAGAGCTTATACGAGGAACAGCCATAGAGAGAAGAAGCACCCGGATGCTTATAGTTGTGAGTATTCAAAACAAATCAAGAGAAGAAGTCCATCTAACATGCTCATAAGTTACTCTCCAAATTCCCAGCGATACAGATGGTGGGCAAAGCAGCAATAACCAAAATGGCGTGGCTTATATGGAAGAACCCTTGGGTAAGGCTTCAAAATCATCATCTCATGCTTTACTTTCACCAATGTCGCTGACGATGTTCAAGCAGATTCTTCAGGGTCCCGTATGCCTCTCATGGGTAATTCTCCAATGCCCCACTACGGCTCTTCCACGCCTGGTAGTTCAACTCAAGGAGAGTTTTCAGAGTCGCCGATCAACTACGAGAGTTATCAGGCACAAGAATATCAGGGAGGAGAATCCTATCAGTATCAAGCAGCCAGCTCGTCGGACCAATACGGAAATCAATCATATGGAGGCGAATCTACCCATCAATACCAGAATGGCTACGGTGGCTCGCATGACCAAACCAGTCAATGGAATGCTAACCAGACATCTGGGAGATATAGTTACTAAGTTTGAAGAGTTATCTAGATTGCTGTGTGAGACTTCAATTCAACATCTGGGTCTCACATATAATCAGGCCTTTTTTAAATAGATTCCAATATTAAATTCTTCACTCACGGTCATTCAAATCCGTTCTGCGCTGTAGGAAGTGTCGCAATGCGGGATTCGTTGGTTCAGCAGTGACGTCTACTTCTTCGCCCCCTTTTGAATCCGTATCTCGCTACACTCGCTCGTAATTCCCCACTCAGATCGGCTCCTACGACGAAGCTTGCCTGCATTACCAGACGGCAGTTACAAAGTAGTATGCGGGGGCGAGGCGAGAATCCAACAAAAGATAAGCGACAGCCACAACTGGTGAGCCTACGAAGGAATTGGGTCGCTTGAAGTAGATTCGCACGCTCCGACGCGACGACTTGTTGGGGTGCAGTTGGAAATGGTCGTGAAGTTACCCCCAATTTGTAACAGACGCAGGAAAACTTGCCTGCGGTCAACTTCGATGTTGTTGGTATGTGGGTGATGAGTTTAAATGTAACCCCGTAAGCGCCGAAACAACCACACGCCGTGCTTATGCTTAGAGAATTGGGAATGTGTCGAGCTTGTGACAAATGGTGTACCAAAAAAAAATTATAAGGCCGAGCTGAACTTGATAGCGATTCGTGGGTTGGGCTGTCAGGAGTAATTGAGATCCTCGTTCTAAATTAACGGACATCGCCTCTATCATGTGTACAAACCGTATCGAAAGGAAATAGCTATATTAGGAAATGCTTAATTTGCCGCCAAGTTGCACAAGACAGCCTTATACAGTGATGATGCAGCACTTCGGATATGGGTCTTATTCTAGAAGTTTCACAGCTGCTAGTGACACCAAATGATCGCGATGTATGAAGAGATGTGTTTATACAAGATCTGGCATACCTACCTACTTAGTAGCTTCGCCACCCACTTGAATTTATCTCTCGGTAAAAGCAGAAATCGGTGCAGCTCGTAGTCCTTCTGCGAAAGCCGTGTGTGATATGCCTGAATTGTGCCTGGGCTCGTTGCCTACCTCTATGTTGCTCTGAATGACCGCCAACGCTACGCCCCCGTGATATCCTTCCCTCCGCTTTTCCCTGCTCAGAATATGTGTAGTAGGTAGGAATTGGGCCGAGGAAGAGGTAGAGGAGCGTGGGTGTGTCGGCGATCAGAAAGGATGTCGATGAGCTGGCCAAGGTGGCATGGAGAACGGTGCGAAAGAGCGCATCATCGAAACGAGTAAGAATCTAAATCTTCAGTCCAAGGCAGCCACTGTAATCGGCTGCGATTGTATGTTATGCATGATGTTAGGCTGTGAATCGGAGAAAGATGGAATCTGTTTAAGCATTGTCGTTGAAATCTCAACGCTAGACTACTTCGGTCGCTCTTTCCCCTACTAACGCCCGTTCCCGTACTGTGATACATATCTAAGAGCCTCAAAGCCTCCTCAACGACAACCATACCCTAGCCAATGATACGACGAAGATTCCTACCACATCACATCAGCCAATGCAATGGACTTGACATGCCATACAATGAAAATGTTCCACTAGGAGGTTCAGCGTAAGCGGTGTTCTGATCGCAGCTCCGGGACTCCACAATTCCATCCGGGACCTTCGCGGTCGCCTCTATTATTAGCCTTTTGCTACTGGCAGCGGTATATCGAATCGTCGCTCTGCAAAGCCCAGAAGACAGCCTTCGAAGTTACCGACTCGCAGGATGCTACGAAAGGAAATGGCGAAACGAAAATACACTGCTGCTGATTCAACCCACAAACGAGATGATGAACAGAGTTTGCGGCATGCTCAAGCGCTAGTCAAATACACAAAGGATAAGAAAGAGGGAAACCAAGTAAGATCCTTGATCTGCCTTCCATAAGAATGCGAGGATGGAAGCGTATGAGCTATCCTAGATGTGGCTCGGGTCCTTCCAACTTGATGCCTAGTGGCAACCACAAGCTGCGTATGAAGAAGATAAAACCAAATACTTGAATAGGCGGAGAGATTTAAAGAAGGTTTGGGTATCTCTACATATGAAAAGAAGTATGGACAGTGCGAAGTATATCCGAGAAAGTCTGCCAGTGTGGATCTATCTTCTCGTATGGAATTTTACGAACACCGAGCATTCATGCCCTAGTTTTGCGGACTTGAATGCTCGTTAAGCGCTGCGAAGTTGTCCTCATTGCTCTTTTTCTGGTTCAGCATGCAAAACATAACGCATGAAGTGCTTAAATATACGACCTCTGCAACGCAGTCTCCTAGCTCTGATGATTTGGATACTCCAAATACACGGATTATGGCCTTCGGAATGTATACCTTGTGAGGGACACTCTGAGAAAGACTTTGAGAAAGACTTTGAGAAAGACTCTGAGAAGTACCACTTGGAAGGAAGGGCACGCTCCGTCTTTCTTGAGCAGGTGACTTTCAAAAGCGAGATGATCACCCCACAGAAAACAGCTACGTATCTCCACCGAACAAGACAAAACAAACTCGAAATTTTATGATGCCTTGTAGAACATTGATTTTCTCTTTTTTTTTTGCGTTTGTCCGTCAAAGTTTTGCTCTCATATAGCGTGCGAAGCACGCCTCCTGAGGCTGTTGCGAGACACGGTGCAGGCTTCATTCGGCACCACTTTGGTACAAATGGACTCCTCATCATCTTGCCTGTATGTCCTGAGCGAAGTGCGTTTCGAGGTCTGCGATGATGATCGACCACGAATCTAGAGCCGTATACACGATTGTATCTTCCGCAGTCTGGGTTTCTTGGCCCAATCCCGCTTCCGGCTGGACATCGTCCTTTTTTCGAAAATGAACATCAGTGATGTGCATTAATTGTGCACATGATTGCCCTCTTTCTGCTCCACCCCGATATGTATACATGTCTCCAGTGCTGTCCGTCGCTTCTGTCCAAGTGGTCTGTTTGCCCGACCTTGGATTCACCGGGAAAACCGCATCGTGATGCCTATCACGGCAGCCTAGCTTCTTGTTTTCAGACCGTTGATGCTTCCCTTCTGCTGTCTTCGAATCTATTCGTTCTTTTCGAGTCTTAAGTATCTGCTCGTCGTGCCGCGGTGTTTTGGAATGGTGTTGTACGGAGGTTCGTTTGCATTCCTTCTTTCCTTTGTCCATTCGTTGGGAGCTGCGGGTACGAAGCCTTCCAACCTGTCATACATCAGAACAATTAACAAGACTCTTCGGCCGGTAAGTGCGGCGCGGTTCCGCTGTTCAATCATTTTCACAGATGAGCAAGGCTTCACGCTGTCGGAATTGGAGGAAGAGCTAACAGCCGCGAGCAGTGCACGCCAGAAGCTGGAAAGAGCGATACAGACCAAGGCAGCCCGCCATATCCGCAGTTGTCCGTGTACTCGACCCGATGACTGATGCACAAACAGTTGCTTCTGTCGTAGCAGAAAAGCCGACGGAGGAGCAACCATATCGGAAGGGGGATCATACCTGCTCGTGGTGTTTCATTTGAAAGCAGGTGATAATGAGCATCATCATCGTACCGACTACTATCCGTTCGTCAGACGAAAGGAGGTTTGGATGTCCCATAGCCTCAGAGACGCTATGAGTCCGCTATTGGTTGCCGCATTGTCTGAGGTCGCACAATCATATGGTTGGCTAATAGTTAGCGAAAGATGGGAACCGATGCTTTTTCAAAGGCCCCGTGCCGTGCGATAGGAAGGCCGCCTTATTATTGGATTGTCTATGTGCTGATCGTTAGTTTCTAGATTGTCAGTTTGTCTTGCACGCCCGAAGCAGAAGAGGACCATAACCATGATCAGTTTCCTACTATGAGGACAATCTGACAGCTTTGTTTGAGGGTTTAGATAACCTGAGCTCGACTGCTAGCCGGGTGAGCTTGCCCCCCTACGAGATATTGTTGCTTGGTGGTTACCACGAAAAGCGGAAAGGTGCAAAAAACAAATATCCGCTCATGGTCTCTCAGACCATATTATTCTTCCATAGGCCAGTCGCCAGCGAAGGTGATCCATCAAGTTACACGAAGCAGTTCTTTCCCTTGGATCTACGCTCTTTTTGGCCTTCGATTTCATTGGATTGCTCCGAGTAGATAGCAAACATAGGGTCAATGAAGATATTGAGAGAGCCGTAACCTCACTCCCGAAAAAGCTTTTATTAGAAATGGTCTCAAACTCGAAGTCAATCATGATGAGCAAGATATCTTCCAAAGTTGTCCCAATTACCTGCGAGTTCAACGGCTGCTACAAATCCTTCGCAACAATTCGTAACAAGCAACGACACGCCCAAACGCACAACACGAAGAAATTTCGCTGTACGTTCTGCAACAATTTTCGAGGCAGCCGAAGGCCGAATAATTTGCACAAACATCATGTCTCCTTCCACCCTGAAATCTTCGATGGTATGTATTTTGGTTATGGTCTCCTTCTTTTTGTCGTTGTCGCTCAGCCTCATAAATGCTAAACAGCCCGTAGTGCTGCTGGAAATACCCCCCGATGTCCAAGACTATTTCAAGCAGGCACTTGTTTTCCAAACTCATCCTGGCAGTACCGCTGCTATCTCACAGACCTTTCGAGATGGCTCCCAAGCAAGTATGCTGTCGAGAACATCTTCAGAGACGGCAGAGCTCGCAACCTTTCGAGATGTCCTTGACGTTGAATTTCCGTTTCAGCCCCAGGTTGCTGCCACTAGTAATACGTTGCAATGGCAGAATGTCGCTGATGGTGTTCACATTGCGATGGCTCATTCGAATGTGAGCTTCGATCAGGCTAGCGGAGGCGATGGCGGGGAAATGCAGTTCGGGTTGTGGTCTTCGGAATGGTATAAGGCTACAAGAGTTCTTGATGGCAAAATACAATGTATCTGAGATGTTCCACTGGGTCTTTCTGTGTGTAATGTGTGTAATGTGTGTAATGTGTGCTGGCTAGCAGAATGAAGACAAAAAATTGATGTTACTGTGTTGTCCATCCTGCACAAAAGTGGCCAAACCGCTTGGGGCCCTGGAGCCAGCCTATAATCGAGAAGGCTGCCCTTCAACTTCCCCCTGGCACACACATCAAATTCAAAGCCTAAAAGCTTTACATATTACGGGATGAATTGAGTCTAAGCTGGCAACCTTGCACTTGTTTACTGTATTCTAGGTGTTTAAGCGTCATTTACTTGAGCAGCCAACGGCATAAAATATTACTCAGTCTTCATAGTGTTGTTTGCTCGGAGCAACCTTCTATCTACCGGCCACATCAAGCATCAAAAGCAAGACGAAAGGGTGGCAAATGATCCATGACATTCTAGACACGCCGCTTCTTGCGCACCATGTCTAACAAGAAAATTATTGGTCTGGAAGGCTACCCTACCCTAGTAGGAAGTGTGATCTATCCCGCATTTCTTTAGTTACACAGTATGAGTGATCTGTGATAGCAAATATTGTTTGCTGCACGAATTGATGACTAGGTGGCAAAATGCATCTCTTCGAAAGTTAAGTATTGAGAAAAGCTATCGAAGGAGTAAGTGATCTAAACCTAGTTGTTTCCATACTCGACTAGAATCACTGCCAAAGCATAGTTTCTACGATAGAGAATATGCCTGTGCGATTCCCTCCTCAGTCTCTGTCACAAACCCGGCGGAATCGGCATAAATTAAACAGTACCAAGACGACTATTTCTGCAAGGGGGATCGGGTCACCAACAACCAGTCCGCATACCCATCGGGCGGGAGTTTAGGTAGCTCTCCAAATCCAGTAATAATCGGGTTCTCGCTTATTTACTTGTTGTAGTACGGGTTTCTACAACAAGGAGACCTAGAAGACTTGGGTCCAGCTGTATATACCCCTGAGCATTCTCTTTCAGCGGTAATTGAAAACTCCATAGAAATATTGGGAGACCTGCGAAGAAGACGCGCGAGGTAACAATCACGACGAGAGTTAAAGCCGTTTAGAACTACCCGGCTCACTGAAGAACATCCTGCTCTCAAGCGTTGAAGTGGCTTGACACGATCGGCTGTTACTGATGCAGCAGGCCAAATTCGAACTATTGTGAGACAAGTGTTGGTTTTCATAACTGCAATTGCCCATACATCTGTTGGTCCAGCTGATGGCACCCGCGCACGACTAGACGTTGAGCCCAGAAACCAGAAATACAGAATGCATAAGGCTGAAAAGATCAATATCAACACTGTGTATTCCTACGAGGTGTTATGACCTGTTCGGTGAAGTAATCTGTCACCGAAGAATCCTTCGTGCTGAGTTTTGGGTCCCGACCATCTGGGTGGCGCAGTGAGAACAGCAACCGCTACGGGCAGCTGACGAGATCGTTGTGATTCGGAGCTCGTAAATCTGTCCGGGCGCTTATCTTGTGGTATTCGTCATCGTTTTCAGGACTTTGGTCTGGGCAGCGCTGATGGATGGGCAGATCTCAGAAAGTCGATTCCAGTCGAGGCGAAACTCGGCGCGAGGGGACGCGACGCGAGGGATTAAAACGCTGCAGTAGTATCACCGAATGCACGCGCGGTCGTGTGACTCACTTCGATTGTGGTGCGTTTTGTTGGTAATGCACCCCTTCTTGCATCTTTGTCCTTCCTATTATGGACCGCTTCTCGGCGTTACTCGATTTGATTCGGCTATGGCTAAAAGTCCCCCCCCTTTTTTCCCGCCCGTCTCGCTTGGTTAGCGTATTTGTGTGAGGCAAAAGGAAGTGCCACGAAAGCACCTGACTAGCATTTTGACATTCGCTCGTGAAGAGCATTGGAACGCTCGCCGTCACTTAGACCTTGACGTTGTTGCACTTTTCGTAGCGACGTTTTCATTTGGTACGAAAATCTCACAATTCCAGGAGCTATCTCTTGAAAGAAACCCGTTTTATTGTGCCCCAAATGCTAACAAATATAAAGTGTTGAAATGAACCTCTTCTAGAACCTCTGCCGAACGAAGATGGCATCATTCATTTTAAAATGGCCTCCCGAATACCGCATCCACAGTAGCCTCTCACTCACGCCCGAAATGTCGATCGAAGAAACCCCGCAAAACTCCTGGCGGCAATCGCACGCTTCGGTAGATTTCCCAAATTCAAAGAAGAAGATCCGCATGCGCATTGATGGGGCGTCATGATAGTATTGCAAAAAGGCGTCTTTCCAGCGTTTGGTCCTTCACACTTGCAGTCTGTTGTTTCTGTTGCTGACTCGCAAGCTGGTGCCACATTGTGCGGGCCTCCCAGGAAATCGCCAACAGAAGGCAGTGTATCATCTGGTGTTGGCGCTGGGGGAGTAATGCTGGAAGTTGTTGTCAGTAATCCGCTTGGTTGCGCTGCCAGCTGCTCTCGGTCGATGCTACTCATTCCCTCCAAAGCTTTGCGGGTATCGACGGGAGGTGGTCTGTCAAGAACAAAGTCGGCAACAACTGTGATGGTGTAAGGCTGTCCTTCTGCTACCGGTGCTAGAGTGAAAACATTCGTTGGATTGACCGCCGTGGTGGATGTCGATGTTTCGCAATCAGGGCAGTTGGATGAAGTCTTCACAGGTCCATCAATAGTCGTTACGACGATCGTCTGACATGGCAAAGAATTCGTACAGCTCTTCGTTGTCGTTGATGCTGTGTTGGTGACAGAGCAGCCTGTTGTCGTTGAGCATGTCTGGGTGCAAGAAATACTCCCACTTGTGACAGTAGCACAAATGTCCAGACATGAGGATGCTGTCTGAGTTTGAGTACATGAGGCGGATGAAGAGGACTCTTCGTCATCGTCATCTTCGTCGTTGTCGTCATTCTCGTCAGGCTTATTGTCCGTTTCGCCTCCGTCAGAGCCTCCCCCTCCACCACCAGAGCTTCCTCCTCCACCACCAGAGCTTCCTCCTCCACCACCAGAGCTTCCACCTCCTCCACCAGACGTTCCTCCTCCTCCACCAGAACTTCCTCCTCCACCTCCAGAGTCTCCCCCTCCACTACCACCACCGACAGTCCCACCTCCTACAATGGGAACTACAGGCGGTCCACTACATGCCCATTAGCCAAAGACAGAAGAAAAAAGACTTGTCTAACTCACCTATCACTGGCTGTGGTAGTGGGAACTGGTACAGCAGGAGAATCCGTTTGACTTGCAGGCGCATCTGTAGTTACCGGTGTCGGATCAGCAACATTTCCAAGCCCGTTGGTTGGAACAGAAACAAAGGTAGAGCTCGTAGTTGGTATGGGAGGCAAGGCGACATTCGGTACATCCGGGACATCCCCAAGTCCATTGCTTGGAACGGAAACAAAGCTAGTGCTTGTTGATGGTACAGCAGGCAAGTCGGGGTTGGGTATAAAAGACACAACACCTCCAATAGCCCCAGCTCCTACGTTAGGGACGGACCTACCACGCCTCCGAAGTTTCCTTCGCCTAAAACGGGAGTATCGGCTGTATATTTTTAGCTTGGTGTGTGCAGCACTGATAATAATGTTTACCTCTGATTGACACGATAGTTCGTCGTACAAAGTCCTCAACTTTCTGCCAGGGACCTGAGTGCCGTTTGTGTTTCGCAATAGGTTCGTCTAGTGACGATACCTGATGATCTGGATGACAACTCAGGTCGAGTGCGTTCTCGACACAAGATTTCGATGTGTGTTCTTGACAATTGACAGAGCTGAGTGAAAGGAGAATAATTGCTAAATTGGCATAACTGTAGGTAGTGAAAAGCATATTGACTTGAAGCGTGTGATTGCTGATCGGTTGCGAAATAGAGCAGTTGGCTGATGATATAGAGCTTCAGCAGCATAAAGTAGCCACCCACTACAACACCCAAAGCTCCAAGTCCATCCTTCAAGAAATCATAACCGCCATCAAAGATATCGAAAATAGAATTCGTTGGTCCCAGGCCGAGTTCGACCTGCCAGTTGGCAGTGAGGCCAATGCTGTACACTAAAGCAGACCGTATCGCAAGATCTATTTTTTCTTCGCCAGCAACAAAACTTCATATCCGTGATCCGCAAAGGAGGATTTTCCAACAACAATCTGTGACCGAACGCTCGGTACCGTGTCGCTTTTCCAAATCGAATGGAGAATTGTTTCGTTTATTTCGCGTGTGCTAGAGGGCGCCTAAAAGTAAGCCCAACAACCAACATTCTTGAATGTTGGTGCGGCTATTCGAAGCTGAAGTAGCGAAGACCACCACCAACGGGCGATCTTGGCGTTGGAAAGTTGCTATTAAAGTATTTCTCGAATAGACATTGTTCCTTCGAGTTTCAGAGTGTGATATGCGGTCTTCTAGTGACCTTATTAGGATCCGGAAATGACAAGTTCCGTTAGCCTACCTTCGAGAGATGCCTGAAAACAGGTTGAGTTTGGTTTTCATATATGCAAAGTCTACCCGGAAGGAATGTGTTGTGTTTGCAGTAAGAATAGACAACCGAGGTCTGTCGCAACCAGCTCGAAAAGAGCGTACTATACCCTTTGTTGGGAGAGACACCCGTTTGGAAATGTTGGCTGTAGCTATTAGTTGTATTTCTGGCGGAGTACTTTGTGGTTCAAAAGGAAGCCAGAGACTCTTCAAACTTAGTTCTAAGAGCTTCATTTCCGCATGCAATAAGTTTTGCTCCCACAACCAATTTCTTCCAAAGCCATTCTGACCTTTGAACCAAAATATTTCAACATGCGCTATTTAGTTCTGCTACTCGCTCTGAGCTTTTCAGTGCGAGCAGATGACCCACCTCTATTAGGCCCTCCTCTGGGACTCCAAGACGTTTTTGAAATCTCTAGCGACCCGAACTTAGGTGGATGCAGCGCAGACCAAGTGAGAGCACTGGAAGTAGCTTATGCTGAGTGTATTGCAATGGCAACTCGAATAGACGACGCTTCTACCACTATACGATTCGGGCTTGAGTCGCCTGCTACTGGAAGCATTTTTGATTCATTGTTCAATATTGCAAGTACACAACGACGGCAACAACGAAATGATCCAGCTATAATCGCAGATCAGACATTAGGTCTAACGGGGATAACGAGTAAGCACCTTCCAGCTGTTTAGTTAGGCTTTAAAAGTAACACTCACATAGAAATGATGAGAGCGATACGTAACCATGCCGCTAGAGCGGTGAGATTTAACACACCAGGAAATCCAATAACAGATAAGACAAGGTTGCATTGCAGCCCATCGTATCTTACATTCCAGACACACATCGCTTTCCCTGACGGCACAATTGCACCATTGATGAGTTCCACGTGGAACGGTATTTAGCCCCTTTACAATGGAATTGGGAGTTCAGTTACTGACTTTGAGCTAGAGCTGGGAATGCTGCGTAGTTTGGTTACTGGTACTGTGGCCGAGCTGCAACGAGCCCCAAGCCAACCCGATGCCCAATTTCCCATAGATCTGGCCAGCTGTGGCAAGGTAGGGTTCGCCTTCACTTCTCTAATCGACAATTCGATAACAATATGCCCCTTGGTTTGGGGAGGCACTTTCAACACGAATCAGAACTCATACAATTTCGGACTTGGTCTTCCGACACGAGTCGATGATGTCGCCATCACGGATGATATTTCTTTCCTGGACAACTTGCGCTCTCTTTCGGTTACGCTCTTGCACGAGCTATGCCACCTCGTTGCCCGAAGTAAGTTTCAATCATCATAACCCACATAGAGCCCGTGAGCATTAACGTTTTCTTACAGGCGAAATCGACCACCCCACTATACCCGGACCGATGATCGAAACCGCAGACGAAGCCCACGGATTTTCCGATATCCATTCGGTAGCAACCGATCCTCGCGAAGAAGGTGGCGTGGACGTGGCTCTCGCACACCCAGACAGTTACGCGCTGTTAGGTGCGGCTTTACAGCGTAACGAATTTGACTGGAGAGACGGATTCGCTCGACGTCCACAGTTTTGGCAGCGGCGACGATAGTGTAACCAGTAACCTCGCTATTCAGTTACGATTCAGGACTGAATGTTGCCAACAAGGATTGTTGTGTACAGAGAATATTGTTCTGCTCGGAAATTACAGACTTGGACTACTCAAGTCACTTTGCGAGACCAGCGTCAATTCAATATCTGATCTTGGATCTCATGAGCAGCGCTCTCGCGAAGTGCTTTTTTCTTCTCTCCCGAATCCCGGAAATAGTGCTAGACATGCCCTCTAAGCTGTATGTGAACTCAAATACGGGAAGGAACCCTCGAGCAAATTCTGTGGCGTTTTCTAAGATATGCTGCGGACCTAGGTGACTACCAAGTAGGAGAGGCTGAACGTGTGAAAAGAAAGCGTCAGCCATTGGCCCGGCTGGTATGGTTGGTGTCCTAGGACGATGTATTATAAATTTAGCTTGGAGAAGATCACGTCGAAACCGTTTGGACGCCAAATAATTCATCCAATTGGTTGCCGCTTCTTGGTCAAGACTGTTGTCTATTTGTGACACATGTTTAATTGTTGATAAAGTATGTGTACGCAAAGTCACATACCGCAAGCACAGAAAACACGCTATGACATCTAAATATGAGGAGGCCTACACAGTATGTCAGATGACATACATCGGTATGCCAAACAAGATAGACTGACCTGTGCATTTCGGAAATCAAGTCCAATGTCCATTTCGGTTAGCCAACGGCATGAAAGCTTGACAAGGAGCATTCTGTGCAAGGGCGTTGAAAATATTTGTGGCGGTGATGTGGTTCCCAAGGCGTCTGACGTGATTATGGGATACTGACTGTGATCTATAAATTCGCTAAAGTCTCGTAGTCGCAGCACACGTAGATTACTATTCTGCACAAATTTGTGACACCGAATCTTCTTTATGAGGCACGGGACACTAAACACTTGCAAATTTGGGGCATGGACAATGATATTGTCCAATACACTTGTTATCTCCTCTTGCTGGGCAAGCTCCAGCTCCGGATTGACGAGGCCATCCTGCCATATCTCTAGATGTCTTAGATGTATCATTGCTTGGTCAGGCATTGATACCAATATCTCATATGGCGACATTCGATTGATCCGTAAGTACTCCAAGTTCGTGCGGCCCCATAGTTTAGTGAAGTCGGTACTCGAATACAAGTTGAGACATGAATCGAGATGCAAACGGCGGAGAGGTGAAAATGAAAAATATGACGAAGAAATCCCATGGTCAAATCGATACAAGGTAAGGTCTTTGAGATTTTGAGCATTGATGAGCAAGTCTCTCAAAGGTCCGCTGTCAGGATTGTACACTCCAGTAGCGACTAATGATTCTAGGTTGGCCGTGGGAATTGCCTGACCTGAGATGAAATCATTTGGAGGCAGTGAGGAGTAGCTTTTCAAATGCAAACGAATCCGAGGGCTTTTTGTTGCAATTAACTCAGCAACATCGGGTGTCATGACACTTGATACTACTGGCGAGTAGCCTCCCCATCTGCCGAGAGATGTTAGGTAAAACATGGCATAAGTTAGGAAGACTTGCATGATGTCTCTCAATCGTGAGCATTTTGAGATAAATGATGCCACTCCTATCAATGGGGTTTCAGAGCGAACTTCGATTTTTTTAATGTAAGCGTAAATTTTCGTCAGCGCTGGTGTGTCGAGACCTGGACCCGTCAGGAGATTGAGCTTGCGTTGCGTAAGCAAAATGCTTCGGAAATGCAGGGGACGGGCAAGAGTGTTGACGTTTCGTGACAAAAGGACTACTGGCTTCAGATTATCGACCTAGGTTACGCTGTGAGTTGCTATGCGATGATTTATGGGTATTTAGTACTTACGTGCTCGAAGATGAGAATCAAGACCTCCGTTGGCAGATCATCAAGGGATGTATGGCGCATGATGATGAAGGAGTCGCGAAATCTACGATAACATCACTGTAGGAGAAGAAACATATGATATCAAAGATTGAGATAGGAATTATTCTCTATGGTGACTACCATGACGCTGAGCGATCCATGTTGGATGTTGTTGGTACCTACTGTTTCAACATCCAACGGTTGGTAACTTTGATCATGTGATCTGGTCACGTTATCTGTCATGTTTTTTGATTTTTATTCGCAACGTAACTCGGTAAGATCTTTTCCACAATCCCCATTATAAGTTCTGCACCGCATACAGCTCCTTGTACCAATGATCGAATTCTATTCGAGAAACTGCTGGCCTCACTTGGTCCGGAGCTTCATCTACTCGAATCCTCTTAGCGAAACCTGAAACAAGCAGACGTGAGCGTTCAGCAACGAAGTGGAAACCCAACTGAAGTTCTCAATAGGTCGTGTCTCTTTATGCGAGTGGGATTGTCCTTGCGATGACGCGGTAACTAAAAAAATCCGTTCGTTCAATCCACATTTGCGCCATTTTGGATCTGGTTAATCAACCTGAAGTCGAATGCGTAAACATCTAGAAGAAACCTCATATTCGTAGATCAACACCTGAGCATTCTCGTTGATACGGTGTTTTAATTACTCTCTAACTTGGTACAAACTCCCATCTCCACTGTCAGGTAAGAATATCGAGACAGCAAAAGACAGTACACTCCATGGTGACGCGTCGTCGCCTTTGCCACGTTCTCGGACGCCTGTCACCCAGATGTGGGAACAAACAGCCCTTGAGGGGATGGATTTTCTATCGAAGAAACAAGGGCTACCTCTCGGATGATATGGTGTGGTGAGCAGAAGTGTGAAGACCACGGATCTGGGCTCATCTATTGTCGACTTCGGACTCAAACTCTATGTGGTGATAAAAGTATAAGTAGAAGGTACTTTGCATTCTCTACTCATCATCCTCACGGCTCATCATCGCCTTTCTCTTCTGCTTCTTCTTCTTCTTCTCCTTGACCGGAATTTTCCATTCTCTAGACATCAATCTTTCTCCGCAACTTCAACTCTCATTTCCAAACCAGCCGAAATCATGCAGATTACTTCTTTCATTGTTGCTGCTCTAGCTGGTACCGCTGTGGCCCAATTCACTCGTGACGGGAATATCTCAAAAGACAAGATCTCTCGCGCTGGACGGCCCACCGGACATCCAGTTGGCACTGGCATGAGCGGTTTCCCATCTGCTCCTACATCTATGGGTGGAGCAAGGCCGTTTCCTACTGGGAATTCTGAGGTAGCTGCTGAAGCCAAGTCAAGATCAAAGGGTAGAGGTCGAGCAAGTGGACAAAGATCTGGAGCCGCTAAACCTTCGAACGGTGCCAGGCCAGCCAAGTCAGGACGCTCAAAAACTGGCGATGCATCATCACCAACTTCCACTCCTCAATTCGGCAACAAAGCAAAGTTGGAAGGCAACTCAGCATTTTCCAAACCGACTTCATTTCCAACGGGTATCCCAAGAGGTGCTGCACCTAGCGGAGGGCCACCAGCCTTCGGTACTGGACGACCCAATGGATTCGATGTCAAACATTCTGCAGTCACAATTCCTCTGCCAGATCTTACCACCCTTCCAAGTGGCACGTTCCCAACAAATTTCACTGCACCAAGTGGCTTTGATTCTGGATCTTTCTCAGCGTACCGTGGTGGTTCAGATCACCAAAAGCCTTCTGGGGTACCATCAGATCTACCTACAACGTTGGCTACATCAACTCGAAGTGCCTTGTAAAGATGTGGAAGCGAGCTCGACATCAGCTCAGGTGTGTCTTTGCTCAAACCTCGGAGGAAGACAATGTACTGAATGATCACCCACTTGATGGAAATTATGAATTGGTGCTTGGATTAGGAGCATTCGATGCTTATGACTGCTTTTCATTGGGATCTGTACGGAAAGGGACGGAAAAGTCGGGTTGTTGGTCTCGAGGTTGTATATCACTTCATTTAGAAGAGCCCTCTCACGGTAGACAGCCATTTTTCATTCTTACACTCCTTTATAGATCAACAAAGATCTCATATATCATGAATAGCTATATAGAAATCCAGAAAATGGGTTTAGACTTAGTTCTGTTAACCTCACGTGACCATTTCATCATGAAGAACTCCGATATGCGATTGCTCAGAAGGTTTCAAGAACATCCAAGTTGTAACTTGTAAGAAACTCATAATTTATAAACCTCAGATCAGTCAATACTTGGATCTGTGAAGTTGTGTTACTGCACAGTTCCCCCATCGGAGCTCCTGACCCCACCTCACGATAAGGTCACTGTACCCCACCTACAGAGATTGACTTCATCACTACAAATTTGTCAAACATATCAGACACAGATTTTATAAATCAAGCATACTCTCATCTTATGATTCAAAAACAACTTCATTCCTTGAAGCATAGAAAAAGCAACAATGACGGCATCACTCCCCTTCACAAACAAAATCATCATCATCACAGGAGCAGGATCCGGAATCGGGAAAGCGACTGCTATAAAGTACGTCGATATCTCATCCATCGCTTCCTGACATCTCACCAATTACATCCCTAAACCCCATCCTTAAGCACTATCAATGCCCCCCTCAAAACACAATACTAACCTCCCAGACTCTCAACCCTAGGAGCAACCCTAGCCATAACCGACATAACCAGCTCCTCTCTCGAGAAAACCCTCTCTCTTTGCACACCCCCCGCCTTCGAGAAACATGAGAAACATTTCACATCCGTGTTTGATGTCGGAAAGACGGAGCCCTGTAATGAATTTATTTTGAATGTGGTTGAGAAGCTTGGGAGGGTGGATCATGGTGTGTTTTCTGTCGTCTAACTCGGATATGGTTAAGAGAGATGGGATGAGAGAATTGATGAGCTAATAAGCCAACAGTATTCAACTGCGCAGGTGTAAACCCAACAGACCTCGCCACCGCCGAAATAACAGATGAATACTGGGATAAATTAATCAACACGAACCTCAAAGGTTTATTCAACAGTAACCCACCCGCTTTCATTTCCATTCATACATAACACTAAATCTACGCAGTAACTCGAGCCGCAATCCCCCACATGCCATCCGGCTCCACATTCGTAAACACATCCAGCATAAAAGGTCTCGGTCCCGGCTCAGGCTTTGCTGTCTATTGTGCGAGTAAATACGGGATCATCGGATTTTCCAAATCTGTTGCGTTGGAACTTGGTAGTAAAGGGATCCGAACGTATATCCCCCTCCCCAGATCCTCCAATCCCCAATCCAACTCCCCAATCTCCCATCCAAATCTCCCAGAAGAATCGCACAAACCCTCCTAACAACCCCCAGCAACATCATAGCCCCCGGCTACATCGACACACCCACCAACGCATCCGTGGTCGCCGGTCCCGAATCCGTCGCCAGGGCGGCGGCGATGGTAAGTTCAGGGCGATTGGGTACGCCGGAGGAGGTAGCGGATGTGGTGGTGTTTTTGATGAGTGAGGAGAGTCGGTATATGAATGGGAGTGTGGTGGAGATTCATGGGGGGATGAAGTTGTGAAGGGGAGGGGGAGAAATGGTTGTGTTGGTTGTGTGCTGGGTTATGAAGTTGATTGTGTAAAGTTGGGTTGAGGGGAGGCGTAGAATGGATTGGTACTTTGGGTATGATACTAAATTGTGACGTTGTGAGAGTCTAGTAATACCTAGATCAATACAGATGTTAAAATCATCAACCGCCTGACAAGAACTTTGTATGAAACAAAGTGTTTGAATCTAAGCAGCAAATTTCAACATATGGCCCCTTGATCACGAAATTTGAATTGATCTGCGCTATCTAAGGGTATGTATGCAAGTGTGATTTCGGTGCCGAGTTTCATGTTCATCCTTCTGTACAACGTTGATATACACCTTCTCCATTCGTCATTTGCAAGCCGACAAATCAAGAAATATCACCACATGAATGCTACCATTCGGTTTCAGTTGAATGCACTCGAGTGGCAAATTAATGATACATCAGATAAGGCGGATTTCGGTAGTGAAAGTTGTGGTATATTGTCTGAATAAAAATTAGAGCTCCCTCGTCGCAATTTCCTGGTTAATGAACCAAGTTCTGAAATTGATACATGATTTGTACAAGCAAATCAAAAGCCACTCTGAAAATAGTGACGGGCCGCAAGGGAAGATGACAAAGACATCTTTCGGCATCTCACTCGTCGCCCTTCAGCCCCTTCACAACAGCTCCAACTCCTCGGTATAAGACTCCTTCTTAGCAACAGCCCCACAAAACGAACTCGAAACAATCCAACCCAGCTAAGCCTTGATCAGCAGTGGAGAGAAATTCCGTATCCTTCTGCATTCTCGGTTGTGCGACCCAGATAATGCAATGTGGATCACCATACGCCGCTGAGCCTCTGTAGGATTCTACCGGCCCCCTCACTTGTCCAAATAAAGCAAGTTTCGAGACAACATAGCTGTCCGCAATCGCAAAAAATCTGTCGCCCATATGTACGGTCGAATAAAAACTCCGAAAAAATGCTTTAAACCAAAACACCATGCGCGATTGCCGCCCCAATGCATTTCCTTCTAAATGATTGTCCGTGCCATGGTCGCTTTAAATGAGTGACGTGAAAAAGAAATCGTAATCATGATGCGAATTTTGCCTTGATTGGTGTCGTCGGATTCGATGCAGTAGCTAGCCATGACGTTTGAACCTCCTGGTCTTCTGGTACCGGTGGGACAGGAATACTGCGATGATCTTTAACATCTCTTATTGTAGGCCGTGATGCGGTGGAGCCCATTGATGCCGTCCTCCTGTTCCAATCCTTGACGCTTCTTCTTGACGTGTCTGGTAGCTCTACAATCTCATAAACAATTGGTTCTTCCGTTTCGTCGGTAATAGATTCATCATCGCGGGGTTGGTTTTGGATCTCAATGTCCCCTTTCTCAGAATCAAGCTCATGAATTGTAGAGGGGCTGTAGTAGCCGTCCGAAGGCGTAATTGGTGTGGCGAGTTCAGCGATGTACTTGTTGGAACTAGGAGTAATTCTACCTTGATACAGACTATTGTTACTGGGCATACGGCGATGAAGCGGACTCCCCGAGCGGTTGGTTTGCCGACTTTCGTTCCTGTTGCCATTATGATCCAATCGACTGTTGCTCCGACTTTCCATTTTACTTGTCATCCCGCTCGCCGGCGTGCCACTACGACTGCTATCGAGACGACTTGCGATGCTGTAATTGTGTAATGCCTCTGCCCGAAAATCCGCTCTGGAATCTAGTCCTCCTTTTTCATATGTCGTATGGGTGGGTGCTGGCGAAAAGTCACGATGTAATCGAGGGTCATTTGGATTCTGGGCCAATATCTTCTGTTTCCGCCGTCTGTAGAACAGGAATAATCCAAGGACAAGGCTAACGAAGAGAAGACCGCAGCCAACTCCAATGCCGACTTTAGCACCAACGGAAATCTGCCCGCCTTGTGATGATGGTGAGTCTCCAGCAGCAGAGGTCGTTCCCGGTATTCTATATGTGAATGTTGGCGTTGATCCGTCATTGCTGGCGGTAAGGAGAGTCGTCGGTACGCTGAATGTTTGAGCGGTCGGTCGAGGAGTGGAACTAGTAGTTGCTGCCACTGGAGTTGATGAGTCGACAGGAACGGCGTATATTGTGATTAATGGAACCGTTGACTTGCCAGTCGCAGAGGTCGACATCTCGCATCGTCGTGATGAAGAGGTGATGTGAAAAGGGAAAAAGAGAACACGATAGGAAAGTTGTACCTGACGCCTCTAAATCCTACGAGATTCGGCAGCATGATCCTACATATTTGACACTTCAGTTGGAGGGGCGGGGGCCTGGAATGAGAGAGAGAATGGATGCACCAGTCATCAATATCCCTGTAATACCATTACTTCCCTGGTCGTGGGGTTGGCAGGTCTGGAGGGTCCAGGTGGATGCCATTCGAGCAGAAGATATTGTCTTGTCTGCATCTTTTGCGCCTCTCAGCTTCTCTTTTGCACCGTCGCCGCATGTCCAACATGATTCCATTGGCTGTTCAAAACGTGGCAAAGCTGGACGCGGGGTGGGGTTTTACCAGTTGCGCCTGATTCCTGAGCCGGGACAAGGACATTTTGAGCAGTTCATCCGGTTGTAGAAGTATTGGAGGTCCAGAGCTGTGTCTTCAATGTTTTCAAGGCGGATCGGCCAATGATGTGGGTGGA
This sequence comes from Glarea lozoyensis ATCC 20868, assembly GCF_000409485.1. NCBI lineage: Eukaryota > Fungi > Ascomycota > Leotiomycetes > Helotiales > Helotiaceae > Glarea > Glarea lozoyensis. The sequence continues at coordinate 640,614 of NW_007361003.1, read as the reverse complement.
AGAGTGGGAGAGGTTGGCAGAAGGATCCGACATGTGGGAGATCTCCATCAATGGGAGATCATGATTACCGCTCGGCGTCCGTCGGCCCTGTGCGGAACCGGAGTGGTGCCGAATTTCCAATGTTTGTTCGGCCACTCGCCCCACCAACACGTGTTGTGGAGAGAATCCTACGTTTCAGACAAACATTATTTGGAAGATCTACTAGATCCTCTTCGTAAATCCGTTGATGATTGAAGATCTTTGACCGCATCAGACTTCTTCTTTGAAAAATTCTGCGGAAACATAGCCACGAGTTGTCTGTTCAAGTCCATTTATCTCGTGTAGGACCAAACCGGTGCAGGGCAGTTGGAAAACCCGATTTCATGCAACACACCAGCGTTGTGTAGTCGGAATTAAAGTCGCAAAACTTTTAATTGGGTTACATAGTACATTTCTGGTTGGATTTGCTGTATTTGTTATGTATTGCGATGGTCGTAAGAGCTTTTCATATTAATCTCTGGTGGTAAATCATGCTATCATTTACTCCGGTAAGCTTTGCGATGAGTAGCGAGATTTGGTTATGTTACTTTATGCACACGCTTTGCCATTCCAACATCAATTGGAAATTCATATTAATGCGAGTGCTTACATATAACACTTTCCTTGTGTTATTTGATATTGAAATTGAAAATTTTGGAATTGGAAAAGAAGGGAGTTCTTATATTATCTTTGAGAACGGTCGGCAGTCTGAGTCTGAAGCCGAGTGCTTTCAAAAGATCTAAATATCTTGCAGCTTCCCTAAAGTCCCTACTTTCATCAATCTTCTAAAAAGACTTTTCCGGCAATGGAGAATGACAAATACCTTGAGAGCAAGAGCTCCTAGATACTGTGGTAAAAGAAACGAAGGTGGACGAAATGGTCTAAGCACTTCAACTATCGAGTACCAAACTCGGCGTTCAATCGATTTGTTCTCTAACTTTGAGACATTCCTAAGAACTTTTCCGTCGCAGTACGGAAATGAAAGCAATCGAGGTTGGTCACGTGCCTTATCATATCATTATTCCCCTGGCTGTCGTCCTGACTTCATATGCAAAGTGTTGTATTATTAGCTAAACCTTCTCAGCTTGAGTTACTTAGGTATGTGACAGCGATCCTTCTTCTTGAACCAGAACCCAGCTTGATCACTGGCGCAACTTTTCGATTGGGAAAGCTTTTTACCACTCTTCCTTAATACAATCTGTTCGAAGTTTGAATTTAACAGCTATCTCATTTACAAATTTCTCAAACATTAAGAGCAATCGAGAAAGAGTTGTTGGGGTAGTAACTCACTTTTGCTGCACCAGCGAAGTTCTCGATGGGAAAACGATCTGATAAAGGGTTTTGGTCACCTGGCCGGACGACTAGTGCTGCTCCTGCCTTTGGAACTAGTCCCCAGCTACCTATCTTTCTCTGGATGTTTCTTTCTTTCTTTCTCTCGCACTCTGCACTCTGCACTTTGACAACCACCATGACCCTACTTCGCCTATCACCGCTGGTACAGCGCATTCAAGCAAATTCCCCGTACATAGACATATACACCAACGCCTCGACGAGTCCGCTCCGATCCCGTTCCTCAGAGAAGCACGCGACACTAACCCTATCACACGCACACCCTGAACCGAAGAGGTGGGAAAATGCTGGGGGCTGGGGCGCAAGGCATATAAACGACAAGGCACCTTTCAACCTATGGGACGAAAATAAACGGGAATATCGAATGCCAACAGGAAATGAGTTGAAATGGCTACGAGTGAATTTTGGAGATGGCCAAATTGGAATGTCGGGATGGTACTTGTGGATCGAAACAGCCAAACCACCGCAGCCAGTACCGCTCACGGTGGGATGTATGCCGGTTATGTTCATCGGCATTGGTGAAGAACATCATGAACCCATCCCCCAATGTCTATATCCCAGTCCTCGAATTGGTGACCCATGCCCTACTGTTCGGTGGGCCAAGATGGAATTCCCTACCAAAGAGCAGAATGCCGCTATCCTCACCGCATTACAACCTCTGGCAAGTGTCCGCGAAATTATTTATATGCCACATTGGACCATTGTTGAGCTAGAGTATGGGGATGGTCGCCATTATGAGCCTAGGTCCCTTCCAGGTACCGTGGCAGGACGGACAACACTATATCATCACGCTGAAGCTCGTTTTTACAAATCAATGAAGAATATGACACGAGCACGCCGTATCGACCCTGCTCAGCATCCTCCGATGAATCTTGGACCCATGCCGCAAGATGCGCACAACTATCTCCGGCAAACATCGCATTTAAGCCCAGGCTGCAGACTAGAATATGGCTTTGGTATGACAGGTTCACATGTTGAGGGTATTAACGCTGCAACATCGGCAGGGGTAAAGCTCAGACGAGTTGATGGACAAGAGGTGTTGACCGCTTCTCACCATGGGTTCTTAATTTCTAGTGAAGTTTATCATCCATTTGCCGGCGAGGACAAGATCGGCGATATCATCGATACCAGGCCGCAACTTGATATAGCACTGGTTAGACTTACGCCTACTGCATCTGCAAAATTCACAAATACTTGCTACTTCCAAGCTGAAACTCCGCGGACACTTTTAAGAGGCTCTGAAATTATACAAGGTTCCTGGTCGGAGGTCGACGGGATGAGCTCAGGTCTCGTAACACTTTTGACGTATGGAAGGCGTTTCTTGAAGCCCAAACGACCGGCTGGACATCCAGAAATTGACTTCAGAGAATGGCAGTCATATTCGGTTGACGCAATATTCGGTGCGGTGAACAATACTATATGTGAAGGAATGTGTGGGGCACCAATCGTTCAATGCGAGGCCGGCGGAGTTGGAGGGTTCTTCCATCTATCCGATGGAGTTAACTGCTTTACGGCTCATCTAGACGATCTTGTCGCTGAGGGATGGGAGGTTGCGTAGTTTTTGAAGGAGCCTTCAAAGGATTATTACGCTGGACTCGTTGGGGAGACCGTTAGTATAGACTAATAATTGCAAGACACCGGAATTAATAACATGTCTCAAAAGTAGACCTTTCATGTTCAAAGAATTGCCAGTAATCCATCCACTGTTCCTGAATCTGTGCAAACCTTTAAATTTTGATTGAAAACGCTTGTTGTGATAGAAACTCACTTTGTCAGCATCAGCGAGGTTCACACTGTGGTTCTCGGTTGAAGACGACTCATCTTAGTACGATCCGGAAGCATCTCCGGAATCCCAGCGGCAGAGTTATGCCCGACAAACACTTGACCGTAAATCCACTTAAACATGGTAAAACAAAATTACTGAAGGACTGATAATGAAGTAAAATGATATCATAAATGTGTACATATCTTCCTAGCAACAAATTCTTGGTGTTATGGTGTCAGAAGTCGCAGTACTTTCGTGCCATTCGCGCCGTCCCTCGCTTTCGTTTCCAAAAAGAGTAAAGTGACGGAACTAAAAGAGAAAAAAAATTAAAACCCTACAAGACACAACGTTCACGTGAGATCTTAGTTCCAGAACGACAGGACGTCTGGCGTATATTAAAGCTGCAACTGGGCTTCTAAGCTTCACATCCTCTTGCTCCCAAATTGCCCACCACAATTATTTTGATAACCACAATTATTTCAATAACCACAAACATTTCGATATCGCTATTTTCGAACACTCGCAATGACACCAAGCAAAGATTCCCCACCGCCAAATGACACAGGCTCGCCAGGACTCGTAGCACCACAGGCACAACCAAATCTCTGGACAGTCCAATACGTTGATAACAAGGGTAGAGGAGTAATTGCTTCTCAGAACATCAAAGCAGGAACTCTTTTGATCAGCGAACCTCCTCTCCTCACCACGGATGTCATCACCTCAGTCGAAAACACAGAGACCGATCTGGCCATCCATCTTCGCACTTTGCCCGCAGAAAAACAACGGGCATTTTTGAGTCTACACAACAATTTCCCTGGCCAGGGAAACCCACTCACTAGTATCATTCGAAGCAACGGATACCCTCTTGGAGCTGATGCAGGATGCGGAGGTGTTTTTGAGAACATCAGTCGGATTAACCATGGCTGTTTGCCTAATGCGGTTCAGAACTGGAACGGGTTGTTGGGTGAGGAGGGAGAGGAAACTGTGTACGCAATTAAAGATATCAAGGAAGGCGAAGAGATCACAACGAGCTATCTCTCTGGTGGCACCTCCAAAGAACGGCGAGCCGTTTTGAAGCAGTCATTCGGATTTGATTGCACCTGCAAACTTTGTGATTCTGATGAGGCGGATCTCAAGGCAAGCGACGAGAGACTCTCTAGGATTCAAGAGTTGCATATTGATATCGGGGACTCGGAAACTGTAAGACATGACCCTGAGAAGGCTTTGGGCTATTGTAAGGAGTTGCTGGAGATCTTGGAGGTCGAAGGTATCAAGGATGACAGGGTGAGCCGAGCCTACTATGATGCCTTCCAGGTAACGGCGATGCACTCTGACGCAGCACGAGCTGCTTGGTGGGCCAAGAAGTTCTGCGAAGCGAAGGTTATTAGTGCTGGGAAAAGCTGTATTGATCGTTTGGACATGAAGCCTTTCACCAAGCGCCCACAGAAACACGACTGCTTCGGCGCCTTCTCTGTTAACTGGAAAACCAAACTTGAAGAACTTCCTAAAGAAAGGGCTGGCGAGGAATTTGAGAAATGGCTTTGGAGAGAGTAGACGTGGGCTCGCGTGCCCTTGTGGCGTTGGATTAACCTTTTGTGGGTTTGGATGGCGTCCGGGCTTAGGAGATCATGTTAACATCGGGTTTTGGTAATGGCGTGTATGGACAATGGGTATACCGCTTTGTAGATGCACTTTAGGAATATAAAGGTTTTAAACTTCCTGTTCTCACCATATGTGACATTTTCTTTACGCCTACATGATCAACATGACCCATCGGTCTCAGCTGTTGACTTTAATATGTACAATCTGACCTTAGGAAATCCCATCCCAGTTCTCCTTAGTTGTATCAGGAGAAAGGTTTGAAGTACCTAGAATGCGTGCCATAATTACTTGCCAGTCTTATGAACCCTACCCTCATGCAAAATTTTGGACGCGTAGAGATTTCCTCTGCCAACTGCACCTCCCTCAACAAGGTCTCGCCTGCTGGAGAACCTGGAAGCTCAAATTGATATTACTCTCTAAGCCCATGCTGACAGGACGAGCCGGGACTGAGGTGAGGAAGAGACTGACAGAGGTACGCCTCCTGAATTGAATATTCATCATTCCAGCCATGAGTGAGTGGTATTATTGTATGTTTCGACATAACAAATAATAACATTGACACACGTAGTGACGTGTGGTACTTTAAAATGCCTATAGATTATTTTCGGAATATTTTATCACTTGTCGTGCGAACATATTGTTGACTTCTTGGAAGTAAAGCCACTTACCACCACTCACTGCGTGTGTTCAGTAACTTGCAGATTGAATCAATATCTCGGGTTGAGCAGTGCGCCATGAACAGCTGCTCAACCCCAAACGGAATAGCAGAAATGCACCACCACTTTCGACATACGAATGGAGTGTTTCTTACCCCTCAATTGTGAAGCTACTCGAAAAGCCGCTTTTGCTGCACAGCGAGATCTCCATGTTTACGTTGTTTGTTTTGCCTTTGCACGACGGGGGTCAGCTGATCTAATAGTAGACCAGCGGTCCCCGGCGCGAGTCCTCCTTGAAAAGACTCGTCAACCAGAAAGCTGCTCGATATTCTGTATCAACAAATCACAACGAAGCAGACTCTCGGAACTATGCAGGACTACTGCAGCTCAAGCCCTTGTGCCTGAAAGCAAAAGCAAGAAATAGCATGATGTCGTGGTTGGTGCCTCTTATATGCGGTGGAGTTCGTACAGCTGCTTGAAACGGACCTAAAGCGGGCTATGGTTGTCACCCAGCAACGGAGCTCCTCAAAACACAACAAGGCTAGCATCAACCGAAGCTTAACAAACCAGTTATCAACCTCTTACCACAACCTCACCCATCCTTTTCCTCTTCGATCTGCAGTGTTGAGCATTCTTTTGCAATTTGCGACTTTTGGCGGAGAAAGAGAGACGAAAGGTTTATATCGATTTGATAATCATCAGTCACTTCTTTTCGGGCGCGCCATTCCTCGCGTCGCAAATCTGCGTCAACATTCACTATCCTTCCATGCCAGCACCACATTGAGCAACTTCTCATACCAAAATAGGCATATCGTCTTGAATAGTCGGTTATCAACGATATTTTAAGGTATTCGTTAAGTTATAGCGGAGATGGCGTCGCCGTCGCAGCCTGTAAGCTCCTCCATGGCTTGTTTACCTTTGCTCAGGTTCAGGAAACACCACTGCCGTAATACTAATTTCGACAGGTCCCACCATTGCGCATTCAGAAAGGGCCATCATTGTCGCCCACAAAGCTTCCACGACCTCTATCTGAGTTAGGGCCAACGGAGATGCGAAGGAACTCACCTAGCTTCCCGCAGCCATCGAAGGTAAACATCGCTCGCAGTTTCTGAGACATTCCGAGACTTAAGTACTAAATGGTGTATGCAGAAGACACAGCTCAACATGGACTCGTCCCCATTCCAGACTTCCCCCTTCAATCCATCCGCCGACTCGTCACCACGACTGTTTTGGCAAGGCCGCGATCCCGCCACCCCTAGCCGCTTTAGATCAGAAAACGATTTGTATGGAGGAAGAGAATCTTCGCCCTCGCCGACTCGACGATCCTCGATTGAGCGACTGCAGAAAGCATCGCGCGTCAAGAATAGCAACATGTTTGCGCGTGAACAGAAGCAGGAATACGACCCCGCCTCAGTACCTACGATTGAACGACCCTTGGCGAAACAACTGCAAGGAAATGCATATGGTGGGACTGGACTGGAAGGGCTGCGATCTGCTGAGCGTGCTGGAAACTTTGGACACAAAAGGAGCGAGAGCCAATCGAGCGTGCCTCTATACAACCCCACGCGATCACCATTGAAGATAACAGGAGTAAATGGTTTTCGTTCGCCCAGTAAGGACCAAATATCACCAACGAAATCATCACTCTCTGGGAGCAAATTCAACGGCAAGTCGAGCTTTGATTCAGAGAACGGTGTTTGGTCTGCTGAAGATTCGAGTGACGAGAAAAGCCTTCCGCCAGGGCGCATACTCCACCGACACGCAAAGAGTGTTACGTTTGATCAGGCGCCTCCTCAGATCAATGAGTACGAGATGGTAACACCCGATATCTCTTCGATCGGCACAGGATCTCGTGAAAACAGTTATGATTCTGGGGAGGAGGACGAATCCGAGCTCTATCCTATGGAACACTCCCTTGAGCCGGATGATAGCTTTGACGCGTCTCTCGAGGATACAGATAAAACCCCTGTCGTTGGTCCTGAGGACTGGAGACATACTAGCCCGGAAAATCACCGCAACGGGATCATGTCTGGTCGGTTTGACGACCCCTTCGATGGCCCAGAGGGTAGTCCAATGCCAGATGCCCGCCCATCTTCCTCCATGGGCCGTCCAGCTGCAGTACGTAATGATTCTCTGAACTCAAACGGAGAACACCGACCATTGCCTCCTCTTCCTGGCATGAATTCCCGTGGCCGTAGTGGATCTGCTTCGTCAAACGGTCAATCTGCCGCTGCTGAACGCGCAACACAGCGTGGTCTTCCATCACCGCCCCCACCAGCTTCGTTCAGCAAGTCGGAGATTCAGAGCATGAACGGTGGCAAATTGACATTAGAAGAGCGTCTTCAATTGATGATGATCCAAGACGATGAGAGCAAGCCGAAGACCGCTGCTGAATTGCAACGAGAGCGGCGGCTGCGACGAGGAGGTCCTCGTGAACGCAACAGCCAGACGCCAGAGCCAGAACGAGAGCGTTCGCAATCAGTCCCAATCCATGAAGACGAAGACACTGTCGATGACCTACCAGATCTAGGCTCCTACCAGCTCCCTCCACGGATATCAAGAGAATCCATCATGCGCAAAGTACATGGCCAGGATGCATTCTCTCGTGATTCAGACTACAATTTCTCTTCACCAATGCCTAGTTCCAGCCCCGAGCGCCCAACTGCTCTAGATCCTGACACTCCACTTCCTACTACAGAAGACTCTGCAATTATGGATAACGATGTCGATAATAACGCAGACGACAGTGTCATCATCAAGCCAGAACCAGAGGAGGATGATGATGATGTTGATGTGTACGCCATCCCTGAAATGTACCAGCCAACAGAATCACAAATGAGCCAGTACAGCGATGAACAGGATATCCCTGGTGAGGACGACGCTGAAAGTCACTACTCTGATCCTTCAGCTTCTACTGAGTGCCCTCAATCTCATTCAAATAGCGGTCCTGACGATGATGGACCTCCAACTCCACGTGCTTTGACACCAACCAAGGAAATTGAATTTCAAGATCCAGTGAAAGAGAGCAGAACGAGCTCATTACCAGAATTTGAAGGTTTCTTGGGAAAAAGTACCGATTTTGGATTAAGTCTTGCATCTTACATGGACCAGCCACCTTCTCCCCCACCAAAAGACGAGCCTCTTTCGTCCATTGCTAAGACTGATCAAGCTCCTATCTCCCCACAAGACGAACGACCGTCCGAGGCACCAAGCATGTCACAAGCCCATGAGTACCTTCGAAGGCCTGAGACGCCCGAACAGCGACAATTTCCTACCTCGAAACCTGAGTATGATGGGTCTGGTTGGGGCCCTGAGGAGGACGAGGAATATGAGTCTGGAACACCCGATTCTGTCATTCGTCATCCAATTGACGAAGAACAATTTCCACCTCGCGAATCACCAGCAATCCCAGAACAGGTGGCTACTATCAAATCTACAGTTGGCTCGAAGCTCAAGACACGTCCATCGGCAACACCCTCAGACCTCCAAGCAATGCGAGAAATGAGACGGATTGTCAGCAGTGAACTACCTAATATCCCGGCTATCCCACAACGTCATCGCGATCGGCCCTCTCCAGCTCCAGAAGACGGTTACACTAGCGCTGGAGAGATGGTGGAAAGACACCCCAGCTTTAAGAAGAAGTCTTTGACGCTAGACATCGGTGCTGATTTGGGACTGAGTCTTGACAAAGATTTCGATAGGGTGATCGAAGCTCAAAAGGTTGCTTACACCTCATCTCTTTCAGACGCAACTTGCACATCCAACGAGACCGGACAAGCGTCCGGTTCCAATGCTACCATACCTCATGAATTTTATGCTAATATTACTCCTCGTAAACAGCGCGGATATCTTATGAGACAAAACACGAAACTTGTCGTGGCTAGCAGCGACCACCACTCGAGCGATGATCATCGCGGTAGTCGGTCGGCGGGTAACTCGCCTGTGAAGAAAGAACGGCCTCAATCATGGACCGTGGAGCCCTGGAATGGTCAGTATCGCAAAAACAGCAAATCTATTCCAAGGAAGAAGCCTGCACCAGGTCCTGTACCGCCAATGCCTGGTCAAGAGAGCAACGCAATAGGTTTGGGAATGGTAACCGAGGAGCCATCCCTTGATGTCTCGTCAGAAGAGGTTGGAGAGAGAGGTAGGCTTTTCGTGAAGGTCATTGGTGTCAAAGATCTGGATCTTCCATTACCCAAGAGTACGTAATTCTATCCCAGGAGGCTTTTGCTATTCGCTAACCAATAGCCTTAGATGAACAAACCTGGTTCAGCCTAACACTCGACAACGGTGTTCACTGTGTAACAACAGCATGGCTAGAGCTTGGAAGAAATGCCCCAATAGGTCAAGAGTTCGAGCTTGTTGTTCCAAATGAACTAGAGTTTCAACTCACCCTCAATGCCAAGCTGGTCAAGCCTCCTCCAACCAGGGTCACGGAATCTCCCACGAAGAGTCAAAAGGTCTCTAAACCGTCCACCTTTAGCCGCGTCTTTGCTTCACCGAAAAAGCGAAAGGAACTGGAAATGAGACAAAAAGAGGAAGAAAAACGAATTGCCGAGCACCATCAACAGGAAGCTCAAGCAAAGAGACTATCAGCTCAACCAACCGCATGGGATCTGCTTTCGCCGCTTGCCGCGGAAGATGGTAGCTTCGGACGATCGTACGTGTGCCTCAAAGACCACGAGACCCGTTGCTTTGGTCGACCATACATCGTTGATGTCGCGTGTTTCAATGAATGGGCTACCGAGGAAGCTACTCACTCGTCAAGTGTCAAGAGCAAACGTGGTACTACTAATGTTCAGCGACGAGCACCTTACAAGGTTGGCAAGTTGGAGTTGCAACTTCTTTTTGTACCAAAACCAAAGGGTGCTACAGATGATGACATGCCCAAAAGCATGAATTCCTGTATTCGTGAAATGAAAGAAGCCGAAGTTGCTACCGCAAGGAATTGGGAAGGTCCTCTAAGCCAACAGGGTGGCGACTGTCCGGTATGTCACGTTATCTTATCAGTAATTTAATCTATACTAACATATTTCTAGTACTGGCGTCGACGATACTTCAAATTGGTCGGCAGCAAGCTGACTGCATATCACGAGACAACTCGCCAGCCTCGTGCAACCATCAATCTTGCGAATGCAAGCAAGCTGATCGATGATCGTCGAGCTCTTACACAAAAAGAGACCAGCGGCAAAGGTGGCAAGCGCCGCAAGTCAGGATTCGCTGAAGAAGAAGAAGGCTACATGTTTGTTGAAGAGGGTTTCCGAATCAGATTTAACAATGGCGAAGTCATCGATTTCTACGCCGATACAGCCGCTGATAAAGAGGGCTGGATGAAAGTTCTCGATGCTTGTGTCGGCAAAGAAGGGGACGCGAAAAGCAAATGGTGTGACCTTGTCCTCAAGCGCGAGGACAGTCTCAAGAGGAAGACAGAGCTTGGCCCCAGCCGGAAAGAACAACGACATCACTCGAGAACCAAGAGCATGATCGTATAGCCATGATAAAAAGGAAACTCGACAACAAAGGTAAAATTTCCTCGATGGATATGTCGCAATGGTTTACGAATCCACGACATGACTACTCTTTCCATTCTTCAATCTTCATGGATAATCTTGTTTTAATCCGGCCGCAACATAAACGGTTACGACTTCACAGTCATTGTCTTCCTGCCCGGGCGGCATAAATTTACATATACTTTTGTTTGGGTCCTGTCTGAGGTTGATGTAGGACATGTGGCCGGCTGTAAAGGACGATGCGTACACTTCTTTGAAATATGTTTATAGGGGGTGGATGGTGGCGAACTCATTTGCTATTCTTTCTTTGAGTCATTTGGCATCGGCGAAGATTTGGATGATGAGTGTCCTGTTTGGACGTGCTGTTTGGGTTATTGATCGCAGTGTCTTTTGGCAAATGAGATAGTTGTGAATGATGATAATGAATTTAAACTCTATTATAAACGGTCTTTTAATGTTTTTTGTGCTTGACATCTGAAATAAGCGCAGAAGCAAGTTATGAGGTCTGCCAAAGTATTGAGCGTCTAAGGTCATTGATGGTTGAGGAGCAGAGTTAGCAATGGCCTTGTTCCATCATCCCATGTAGTCTCGCAATGCATAGAGAACGAAGCTCTAGGTAGAAATGATAGATTTTGCCTCGCATCGAATCTCAATCTCACACTCAAAAACTTCATGTCGTACAAGACACCCTAAAACTTAAGCTGCAAACCGAGAAAGCCACGGCCACCGAAGGATCACATTCCTCCCAGACCTTTGTTGACCCGCATGAAGCTAGGTCTTGAGGCTCTATCTGCGACCGGCATCTAATCTCGCTTTTTCACAAGGCGTAGGGCATGATCACCGGCACTCTGGTTCGGAACGCAAGGCCTATTTCGAGGGTGTGGCTCGTCACCACCTTCCACTTCATATGGCCCCCACTCCACTAGTGATATCACAGAATCCATCGAGGTGAAAGGAAAGACGTGTTTCAGAAAAGTATACTGAAGTAGAGAATCAGTGCCTTGGGAATGCGGGGATGAAATAGACTGTGTTTGAGGAGCCGCTGGGTTTTATTTAGAAAGTGCTATTAAAGAGTGACGAGCATGCACTAATGCCAGGGACGAAGAGTTCGTCACAATTGCGAGGAACAATTTTCTAGCTGCATGTAGTAGAGCATATCACACGTTCTCTCGAGATAGTAACACAGGTTCATGGTCGCTTGTTGGTGAGGGGAAGGTGCGTGGTGAGGCGTGAGTGGTTCTGTATCCGTCCAGGGTAGTATTGAGCGTCATCAGAGTCCCGGTATTTTGGTACCTGCCGGAACGATTTGATAAGTAGACACCATCACATGTCGAATATTGCAAGTCAAAAGTACTCGCTAGCGCTCTGGATTGAAAAAGGGGGGCCATGCAGCAAGCGAGCCCGAACGCCCAGATCCAAAAATAACCTCTCCCGGCCATTTGTTCTATTTTCAACCCCCCACATAAACGAATCAGCCAATGACAGTGATATACAAAATGCCAAAATAGCTCTCGCTTCGACATCTCAACGTCAAAAGTTTCCTCGCATAGACGCAGCGCTTAGAGCTATCGATCAACGTCGTTGATGGCCAGAAACGCACTCGAATTGCCATCAACTCTATCATGTAGGTTCAGATGTAGGTATTTCCATCGCGGGCACGCATGCTGCATGTGCGCTTGTGTTTATTTTCGTGGCTGACGACGAGGGTGCGGGGACTCGAGGCGGAAGTGGTGATATATCACACAACGTCCTGGTAGTGAATCTAGAGAATCAAGGATCGGCTGTTTGATTTCTACCTTTTCCTTGATCGAATTCTTTTGCTGCAATTGTAATTTGTACAATCTGAGGATTGCCTAATTCATAATGCCTCCCATTTCGAAAGATCATATTTCGTATCCGCTGGAAGCTGGGTCTTCGTTGTTGGATGTTAAGAGGTTGCCGATGGAGGTCACGACGGCGTTGGAGTATGTGTCGTCGAAGCTGGCGAGGAAGAATATGCATTTCGCTTTTATCGTTATAAGAAAAGAAGTCCAGGTCCCGTCAACGGGAATGACACCGGATTCAGCGACATTTCCATCACCTACCGATTCTATCTTCTCGAAGGTTTCCTCGTCTTCATCTGTTTTCTCTCGAGCTCTTAGCAAGTCGTCGTCGAGATCTTCATTACGATCTGCTTTCTCCTCGGGTTCGTCGACTTGTTCGTCTGTCGCTTCATCGGCTAGTCTGTCGAGGACTCAATACCCTTCTCTTCCTACCTCACCAAGAGACTTCTCTGCTGCACCAAGACTAAACGTCCTCACCGCCACAACATCACCAGCTCTTCCATGTATGTCACCAAGCACACCCAACCCATTCGGCATCACCCTCCTTCAAACAGCACCAATCAGTCCTCGCTCCTCAAAATTCCTAAACTCCACCATAGAACGCGCCGAAAAGCGCTACCCATCCATAGGCACAGGCTGGCTCGTCCCAAAACCCTACACCACCACCTCGGCCCCTACTGACCTAATCGCCCGCTCCCTCTCCCAAAATGAAATCATCTTCGCCTCCGGCGGCCTAACATTGCTCTCACTCGACCACGTCTACACCTTCAAAACCCACCTGCAACTCTACTCCCGCACCCTGACGCCCCCCTCCCTAACCCTCGCAGTCGACGAGCTCCGCCGTTTAATCCTCGCCCAGGGCCCAGGGACTACCATAACGAAATCCCATCTCACCCGTTCATACCCATGGCTCGGCATATCCTTCCCCGCCCTCGTAGACATAAACCAAGCCTACAAAACCGCCTACGGCGGCTCCTCCCGTTCAGGCGCCATCGACGTCGCAGAAACACCCGTCCGCACCGCCGCCATCCCCACGTTGAGCCTAACCACCTCGTTCACCCGACCAACACCAACCTTCAACGTGCGCTTCTCAACCGCAAGCACCTCCTCTCTCTGCTCAGAGACATCCTACTTCTCCCCCGTATCTCCCTATTCGTCCTCCGACCCGGGCACCGCCGTGCCGCTGACCGCCATTTCCATGGGTGAGAGCGCGAGGGGTGTGGAGCTGGATACGGCGATTAGTTATCAGTTTGATCTTGAGAGCGCGTTTCCGGGGCGGGGACCGGGACCATTGACGCCGAATCGTGGGGATGATATTACGCCGGTTACGAAGGGGGAGTGGACGTTTTTGAGGGTGGATGCTAGTGCGAGGAGGGGTGCGGTGGAGACTTGTTAGGTGGGTGTGGGGAGGTGTTAGTTGCTATATATGAGAGTTGGGGATGCGTAGTTGATGGGAAGGAAAAGGGGGATTATATTCACGAGATCACGATGAAATGAAAATGGGAAGCTGGACTTTCTAGAAATGTATAAATACGAAACACAAAGAAAATTGAAATGTCAAATATAAACACGTATACGTAAACGCCGTTTCCCATCCCTCCGATGCCCCTTTCCTCTTTACAAACCGACCCCCTGAAATGTGCTCTATACCTGCCAGTAACAAACCTATTCGCTTAAAGTCGCACTCCTAAATCATTCGACCAACGGTTTTTCGTCGTCCGTTGGCTCGGGTTCGGTCTCTTCCTCTGCATCTTCCGCAGGCTCCTCC